>NC_056730.1:541746099-541848599 GCF_019279795.1 Protopterus annectens | reverse complement strand
ATTCATATTCATATATTCATATAAAAAGTAAAATATCTGATTTTATCTCTTAGTGGAGTTTTTCTGATTGTTCCATAAACAAAAATAACAGTCGTGGCCAAATATACTTGGCATTCTGATAACACCATGAGGTTAATAAAGTATGACTGTCATAACAAATATCTTTGGTAAACAACTAGACAAAGATGAAAACATGGAAAGCAGACATCCTATAAATATTTAAACCATGCAATGGTTCACTTTCATGAAATGCTACCATATATAGTATTATAAGAGGAATCTCTTCCACTCCCACAGATGGAAGGCTCACTCTGTGGGTTCATAGGTAGTTATTAGGTTTATAGTTCAAGAGACATTTGAGGAGTCTAGCCAAATTTGTCAATTGCCACAAAGCAGTGTCTGTTTAAATGACTTGCTCAAGGTCACACGTTAGATAAATGATGACTGAGGAAATTAAACTCTGTACAATGGAAACTGCTGTTTAACAGCATTAATCTCCTGTGCTAACTGCCAGACTATAGCCAAAATATTACCTTTGTCCTCTAAGATAACTGCAAGTTGGCAGCAAAACATACTAAAACAAAATGTAATCTCTAGGCGGTCTTGAAACAGAAATAATGTTCCAAAAAAGTAGTGGATTTTTGCATAAAAAACAGTTTCAAATTTTGTCTCCTTATTTTATTAAATGTATAATTGTATATATAAAAATATGAACTTTTGTCTGTTTTATTAATTGCATAATTGTGTACTGTACTGTAATGTGTGTATTTTAAAGAAACTGATAGTCCCCTAAAGGCTAGACAGACAGGGCGCCAGGAGCTGAATAAATAAAGTTTGCAGTAATTTCTTATTTTCTTGTTGCTTCATAGTTAATTAATTCTTACACTATTCAGGAAAGCTGTGAATGCTGCAATACTGTCTTAGTCTTGTGAGTTGTTTTCCTTGTATAGTTGTATCAGCAAGGTCATACAAATAACCTCATTTCTGCTTGGTACCCTCATGTGAAAGTCAAATATGTGAAGCAGTTAAAGAAGTTAATAAAGCTGAAAAGTGAATTTTACATCAGTTTTTTTAACTTGTTGTATTATTGATGTCAGAATCCAATGCTGGCATACCTGTATGACAGGTAAATTGTTAATCCTTTAACAGAAGCTCACGGTTTATGACATTGTTAAAAGAGGTTATGCTAATCTGGAATTGATAGGCATCGGTAACTATCTAAATCATCTGACACACATCATTTACTGGCCCACTTGGCCTAAACAAATGCATCTGGACAGGAAATGCAATACTTATGAACCATATAACTGACTGAGGACTTTCTATATATTTTCATGAATCCTCCTTCACCATCTCAGTAATGGGTGCTTACCCTAACACTGCACCTTCCCCCACCCTTAACCTATACCTTACCTTAATAAAAACTTCACTGCCAGTACACGACACACTTGCATAAACAAACATGCACATACACATACACTTAAAACACCACCTCTATCCTCTTACCTAACCCCCCCTGAACCTACCCTAAAATACACACACTTGCACACAAGCTCCCAAACCCATACACAACAACTCTCACCCCCTCCAACCCCACTCACCTGTCTTGACAAAACGTACCATTTCTAACTTCTGAAGAAGTCCCTATGAGAGGGATGAAAGCACTTAATTACTGTGGTTTTGTTCAGTAAAGGAGTGTTTTCTACAGAGGACTTTGCTGTTCTTCCTCCCTTTGGTTACCTGGTTTGTGGATATTTTCAGTTGAACATATATTTATATATATATATATATATATATATATATATATATATATATATATATATACATGATTTCACTTCATAAACACAAATTGCTGAAATATCGAATTTCAGAAATTTGTGTCCATGAAGTCGAAACTTCAAAATAACGAAAGTACATAAGCGCAAATAGGACTATGTCAAATTTGTGCTTGTGCATGTACATTATATCCTTGAAGTGTTTGGCTGGGATGGTGTCTGCATTTTAAGGTGAGTGAGTGTGCGTGAGTGTTTTTCTAACTTGTACGAGTGGGTTAGGGTAGGGAGGTGGAGGTTGGCTGTGTGTGATTATTTTTTTCTTTACTGTTTGTGCGATCTCGGAGTTAGTATATATAAGTAGGGGTGTGTGGGGGGGTGCAGGAGGGCTTGCCCCCCCTTCATTTGTATAGTGTAGGTGTGTGTCTGTGTGGTGTTTTGTTGTATTTAATTGTTTTGTGGTGTGGGTGTTATGGTTTGTGTGTTGTGTGCTGTATTGTGTATGTTCGATATTTTGGTTTCATGATTGTGAAGTGTCGGTGTTTGGTTTCAGCTTTATACTGTCGAAATGCTGAAATTCAATATTTCAGTATTTCGGTAATATAAAGTGAAACCGTATATATATATATATATATATATATATATATATATATATATATATATATGTGTGTGTGTGTGTGTGTGTGTGTGTGTGTGTGTGTGTGTGTAGCGATACACACTAGATTTGATGTGACTGTAAACTGGTAATGAACGTTGTTTGGTAGGAATAATGAGTAAGAACATCAACTCACATGTCTGAAGTAGTTGCATTTGTTACCACTGGCAGTTTAGGCCTTGACTGACTTCATGAACTGTTGCAACTGTAATAGTCTCATTATTTTTAAAGAATATTAATGAAGGTCATCAGTGCAGTTTTTGAAACTATGTTTCATCAGGTTGTTAGTGTGAGTTATTTCACAGTACTGTTAGTGTTTAGCTGAATATTTGTAGGCAGGTATGATTCCTGAAAAGCTTGCTCTGATCTCTAATACTCAGCTTATTTAAGTGTAGATGGGCAGTAATTTTCTTGTAGAATTCTATATTTTTTTTAAGAAACAGGGATTACTCCTGACTTACTGGGCGCCACTTTTCTTAATTTATTGTAATGCAGTTGTGCTCAGTATTGCTAGCTAGATTAATACAATTAAGTATTTCCTGTACTTTGAATTAGTGTAGTTTTCTGAGCAGAAAGCACTGCTATGATTGAGAGGCCCTATTCATCCATAAGCAGCCGAACGTTTATGAATATAGCATGTTGAGCTTCAGTATGAGGAATTCAAATATTTTGAATTAGCCAAGTTAACACTTTGTTAAAGTGGAATTCAAAATGTAGGCTAAAATACCAGTTTGGACCTAAAACAATGCATAGACATTTTTGTTGCTACATCCAAGATACTTATGCTCCTTTTGGAATAGTAATTGTAACTGTTTGTGTATTTCTTAGTTTTTCTGGGACTCTGATTACAGTTAATATCATTATTAGTGTGCTCAGTACTAGTTTGTTTTTAGCAAACTGGTTCTTTGAAGCTTTGAAATCTTCCTGCAGTCCTTTTCAGTGTGGAATGGTTCTTGCTAGATTTTATAATGAATATATCATCTGGAAACAGAATGGAAGTGGTTTGTTATAAATTACAGGACATTATTGAAAAGAAAAAAAATACAGCAATGGACCTAGGACTTACCCCTGGGGGACCTCTTTATTGGTGATCACCTTATCAGAGACTATACTAGACCCAGCAACTTTGTAGATCATATTATTAGCTCTCAAACCATTGAGCAGCATCTGTAGGAAATACAATGTCTATTCATTTTTGGAGTTGTATTACATGGTCAGCTGCTACTTTTTTCTTAATTCTTTTTATTAAACATTTGAAGCTGTAAACAGCAATACATAACATTAGAAATATAAAAAATCATATAACTAGAGAAATAAGTATTTATTTATTTTTATTTTACATTTGTTGACGGGGATAGTCCGACTGGATATGTCCATTTTCAGCTGAGGCCCAGCGAGAAAAGCTCCAAGGTAAGCAGTAAGATTACAGATACAACATTACATATTGCTAATACAATATTTACAGTGGTTACATACCTAAACAAGTTATACAAATTCCAAAGGTTAGAGATAATCCCGAGTGTAAGTCAGGATTAAGTAATACAAATAAGATGAATTAACAGTTTTAACTCATTCTAGTGGAGAGTTAGTCAGGCTTGATACAATGACATAGCCAGTTAAGTGTCAAATGTTGTTTGAGTCTTGTCTTAAATTGACACAGGGTGGAAAGTAAAGTAATATCAGCTGGGAGAGAGTTTCAGGATCTACCTACAGAGCTGGCAATGAGAGTGTCACCGGCTGTGTTATTAATGTTGATAGTCTGAACTAGTAGTCTGTTAGAGGATCGAAGCGGTCTAGGTTGTTATAAGGGGTGATAATATTTTTAAGTGCAGGAGTATTGTCCACATTGTAAAGGATTTTATAGGCCATAATCAGTTGGTTATACTGGATTAGGCTGGGTAGTTCTAGCCATCCAAGCTAGTTTAGATTGATACAATAATGTGTCCTAAAAGGGAGTCCAGTGGATAATCTGGCAATGTGGTTGCAGCAGATTGAAAGTGTGTTAAGGACAGACTTGTTTAAATTAGAGAGTAAAGGGTATGCATACAGAAGAGCTGAAAGAAGGTGAGAGCAAGCTATGGCAATTCTAACAGGAGGGGTTAAGAATGCTTTTATCCTGTAAAGTGACCCTAGTTTTTTATTGATGGTTTTGATGGATTGGTTGACATGTAGGTCAAATTTAAGACTGTTATCTATGATGAGACCTAGGAGTTTTGTAGAGGGGTCAGGGGAGATTATTGTGCCATCATTTGATTTTATGGTAAAGGTGAATGCAGTAGACCTATGTGTTGGTGAGAAAAGCAACATTTTTGTTTTTTTTGGGGATTTAGGATCAGATGATGACCAGATAGCCAGTTTTCTATTGTGTTGAAGGTGGCCTGGGTAGTTGACCATAGCTCTGTTGGAGATGTGGCCGAGCATATCAGGGTGGAGTCATCAGCATATTGGATACAGCTGACTTTTGGGATGATAGTATAAAGTTCATTAATGAAGATGGAGAACAGCAGGGGCCCTAGTATTGAACCTTGTGGTACACCAAGGGTGTTAGGTAGGAGGTTAGTGAGTTTGCTTTGCCAAAGAACAGCCTTCAGTCTGCCATTCAGTTAGGATTGAAACCTTTGAAGGGCTTTAGTATCGAGACAGAATGTTTTCAGGTTGTGGATTAGAAGTTGGTGATCAACCATATCAAATGCCTTGGAGAAATCCAAGAAGAGGGCCGAGGATATATAATTATTGTTGTGATTATGGTTTATGGTGTTTGAGAAGGCTAGGAGAGCTGTAGTAGTGCTGTGGTGAGGTCAGAAGCCATGCTGGGTGTCTGCCATAAGGTGATTCTGAATTAGGCGGTGGTTCAGTTGTCTGTGAATACATTTTTCCATAATCTTTGCAAGTGGAAATAATATAGTTATTGGCCTATAATTGCATAATTCAGTAGAGCTACCTCCTTTGCAAAGTGGGATAACAGGATATTTTCCAGATGGTGGGGATTTTAGCTTCTGTTCTAGTTCGATTGATTAATATTGAGATGGGGTAAGCAATAGCATCAGCTGCTTTTTGTAGATACTTGACATGGAGCTGATCAGCAGAGAGTGTTGTTGGTTTTAATTTTTTGATCAAGGCATGGATAAGTGAAGTGAAGTGGTCACGGGTTGGATGCTGAATGAGAGTTGATTTCTATGGGTGGTACCCTCAGGGCTGGGGGAGCTAGGAGGTAGTTGGCTAGCTAGGGCTTGAATTGTCTCAGTAAAGAATCAGTTAAAACTGTCTGAGACATCCTCAGGGGGTTTATCAATGGTAGCTGCGGGGATAGGGGTTGATGTTTGTCCAGGATGGAGTAGTTTATTTAAACTTGCCCAAAACTTCTGAGGGTTATTTTGATTTATTTTCTGTAAATTATAATAGTAGTGTTTTTTTGTCTTGTAAAATTGATTTTTTAGTCTCGTTCCCTGATTGCCTATATTTAATGTGATCTTGGGGTTCTTTAGTAGTATGCCATAATGCCCATGCTTTGTTTCTAATTTTTAGTTTGGACTCTTTAGAAAGCCATGGCGCAGTTTTTGTCTTTGTTTTCATTGTGCGAACAGGTGCATGAGAATCAAAGATCTCAAGGAATTTGTTGTTAAAGTATATAACTGCTTCCTCTAAGGGGAGATGTTTTAGAATAGACCATTTACATGAGTTTAGTTCTTGTTGGAATTTGGCAGGGTTAAAGTATTTTTTTGTTTCTTACCATTCTGTGCAAGGGTTGTTGGGGGGGTTGCTGGCTTTGTACTTAATTATATAGGTGAGAAGGTGATTGCTTAGGTCATCAGGGAGAGTCCCTAGAGGTGTACAACTGGGGATGACTATTTAAGAGTACCCAATCAAGTATGCTTTCTTTTTGGTTAGGTTTACCTATCCTGGTAGGGGTGGTTAAGACTTGTGTAAATGCATGCAGGTTAACATGGGTGGTTGGGGATTCTGAGGAACAGATGCTCCAGTCTATGTTAAAATCTCTGAGTAGTAGGGTTTCTAGGGGGTAGTGACATGATAGCCAATAAAGGGTATCTTCAAGTGTAGATATATTGTTGCCTGGGGGAATGTACATACAGATGATATTGATACATTTATTTTTATTAAGTTGCAATTTGGTGGCAAGAATCTCTGAGTTATTAATTTGAGGAGGTTGTATAGTTTATATGGTGACATTCAACACAGATATATAGAGAACAGCTACCCCACCCTCCTTCCTAGAACACGATCCAGCCTGTGTATGTTGTACCCAGGTGGTAACACTTCATTGTCTGTACTGTTAGTTTTTTACCACGTTTCAGATAAACAGAAAATCTAAGTGGAGTGGACAGCCAGGAGTGGATGCAGTTCATGTACCTTGTTGTTTATGCTTCTAATGTTGAGGTGACAGGCCAGGAGAGAGTTAGTTAGCCTATTAATTGTAGGTTTATAGTTTGGATTACAAGTAGAGGGGGTATGTTTATCTGAAGTGGATGGACCAGGGTGGATATCACCAGCAAGTATGAGGCTAGGTTTATACCTAGTAATGAACTTCTGGAATTTGTTTATAAGTTTATGGTAGTGCTTGGATAATGTGCCTGGGATTGATGTCTTGATAGAGTGAGCAGGGTATGGGGCAGGACACGATACTATATGAATGGTTAAAGGTGGAAGGACTTACAGCTGGGGTGATAGTATGGCCTTTCAGAACCTGAAGTCCAGTGAGAAACTGGTTTTCATACAAGGTAAGGAGGTATGGGGTGAGCAAGAAGGGTAGTAAAGAGGAGTATATCATTATTTGTGATAAAGCTTGTGAGTTAAGGAACTGTTTTACCTGAGTGATACAACACCAGAAGACAGAGTGGTAAAATATAGGTAATGGAGTGGGGGTGGGAGAAATTATGCCAGATGTAAGCTGATAGGTTCCAGTAACAAGGGGTGTGGCTACTGGACTATAAATTTAGTGGTACTGGGGGTGGATGAGAATTGGGGGCAGGGAGGGGCATGGAGTGAGCCTGAGCATAGCAGGGCTTATCCAGACTACAATGTTTCCTAAGGCTTCCTAAATCCATATGGTAAGTATATCAAACTCTTTATTATAATAGCTGTAGTTTAGTTGTATTTTAATATAATTTTTGAGTGAATTTGTTATAGTTTTATACAATTCTGGGGGGTTTAAGGTTAGAAATACTGTTGTTAGAGGGCAGGGGGTAAACTACTCTTTACTTAGGATTGGGAGTAAGCCAAAATGTTATGGGGAGAAACAGTCAATATAGAAGAAAATATTAAAAAGAAACAATAAAAGTGACTATTTACAAAAGTGTCTAATGTACAACAAGCATTCTAAAAGAGATCAAATACTGATATTAATTATTTAGGAATTAAACACTGTTTATTTAACAGTTCTTTAAATTTCAGCCAAGTCTTTGTAGGAAGAGGTGACTCTGGTTGTTTTTGACTTAATTATAATAAGTCAAATTAACATACCTCATATTCAATGTTTATGAATTATTTCATAGTTGGGGTAGATTCATTCTTTCAGTTCTTGGTAATGACTTTCCTTGCTATTGTTAAGATACTCCATAAAAGAGGATATTTTATTCTCCTAACACAATCAAGAATAGGTGTATTAAATAAGATTAGAGATTTAATTAAAATAAATGTATTATTGAATACTACCTGTAAAAGAAAATGTATATTATCCCAAGACAGTTTGAGAACTACACAAACAAAAAACATATTTTTTCAATCATCTCTGACTTTTAACTTACATTTCCAGCATTCTAGATATTTTTGTACATTAGTTCGACTTTATTTGGTGTAAAAAAAGTTCTGTGTATAAATTGCCAATAATATCATCTCAAATTATGAGAGGAAGTAATTTGTTTTGACGATTGCAGCATTATGTTTTTATCAACTTCACTTGGACAACTATTGTGAATAAGTCAGAAATAATCACAGTAGCTTTCTCTGAAGTATTTTGTTGCATTTTAACCACTTTATATATTTTAGATAGAAGTCCTTGTCCTATTATATTCTGTTGCATTATAAAAAATTTAAAAAATCATTAAGTTTAGGAAAATAGTTTCTTTATGATGTTTGCATTAAATCGATGTTATGTTCAACTGATTGCCTACAAGTCTCAATGTCTAACCATATTTATGTACTTAACTCAAATTTATTTATAATTTAATCTATATATTGTAATTTATCACCATCTATAAATTGATACCAATATATCAACATTTTCCAGTTAAATGTAATTATTGATATATTGAATGTATGTATAAGCTATATGAAACAGTAAGAAAATACATGTTTTATATTCTGGCTTCTTCTAAATAAATGTTTTAAAAGTAGTCAATATGATAGCAATATAAGAAAAATTAACTGACTTATTCTTACTTTTAAAGTAATGATCTTTTAATAGCCAAAGAAGATTGTTAGTTAATGTTTATGATGATGTCATTTTATCAGATGATAAGATTTTAACCAAATATTCTCTTGTATTTCTTTCCACTTGCTTTATAGTTATTATTTAGTAAAAAAGGTATTGTCTTAATGATTGATGATAAAGAATATATATATAATTATATAAGTCCATAAACCATTGCCACCCAAAGACCAATCTCTAAGATGATGATTTAAAGCTACTCTGGGTTTATTGGGAAACAAGAAAATCTCAGAATTTAGGAATTAAGCTCCTTTATGCTATCTTTAGGGGGGAGAGATAAAGATTGTATTATATAAACAATTTTTGGAAGAATAATCATTTTGATTAAGAAAAGTCTCTCTTCATAGTAAAAAAACGTATTCCATTTATCAATAAGATACTTCATAGAATTTAAAATGCTTTAGTAACTAAAGATTATTGTATTTTTAATGTTATCTGTTAAGATTATCCCAAAGTAATTATTTTATCTTCTGCAATATATTTAGAAATTCTTTCTTCCATTTTATAAGTATTACAATTCATAGTTAAAATCTTTGTTTTGCTTCCATTAAAACTAAGTCCTGATTTGTTTTTGAAAAATTCTATCACATTATATACAGCAAAAAAGAATGATTACAATCATTTAGAGTCAAAAGAATATAATCTGCAAACAAGTGAATGTTGGTATTTAAATTATTATTCATTTGTATGCCTTTAATATCTAAATTTGCTCTTATATGATTTGCAAGTGTTTCTATAACTAAAGTAAAATCAAAACAATGGTGATAAAGAGGACAGCCCTGTTTAGTACCTTTGAAAATCTTAACAAACTCAGAAGTATATGATCTTATTTTTGATGTAAGCAAAGGAATTATCATAAAGAAGTTTAGTAAGTTGTAAAAAATTGTTTTGAAAATTTACATTCCTCTAGAACTATTAAACAATACTCACAATTAACTGAGTTGAATACACTATTAATATCCAAACTAACTAAAGTTAACTTTTGTATTATTAGCATAGTTTGTTATTTTTAATATTCTTTTAATATTATCATAAGAATTCCTATTTATTATGAACCAGTTTGATCATTATCTACTAGCATTGGAGAAATTGCTTTATTCTAAATGCATAAATAGCCATAAATATCTATTGCTCCTCATTTAACAGTGAGTGTGGCCTATATGAAGAGCATTTTGATGGAGCTTTATCAACCTTTAAAAAAGGAGAAATAGGAGTCTACTTCCAGCATGGTGGGACTTTTGTTAAATCCTTAACTATTGAAACTATTTTGAGCAAAACACTCAAAGCATCTTTAGACAATAATTTATATAGTTCAGGTATTATGCCATCATTACCAGGAGCTTTATTAGGTTTTAATTTATTAATTAGAGTATTGAGCTCAGACATGACGATGGGCTTATCAATTAATCTTATCTGATCTTCAGATAATTTATTTTTTAGTATTATTTGCTATGAATGTTTTGATTACATCTTGTGGATCCATTGTTGGATTATATTGATTAATTTTATTAAAGTGTACTCTAAAAGCAGATAAAGTATTTTCTATTTTGGTGTCCTTTTTTACTATTAAACACAATTGGATTTAATAATCATTTTTGTTCTCATAGCTAATTTATACATATATTTAGAATTTATGGAATAATTATCCATTTTAATCTTTTCTCGGTTAGTCAGAGTTTTATGATTTAAAATTTCTAAATACTTTCTATTGAATTTATTAATTTCTCCTGATAAGCATTTGTTCCCATTTTGACTATCTAGTTTTAGGTTAGCAATTTCTTCTTGTGAATCTATTAGTTTTTTATCCCATTGCTTTTTCTTAAATATCAACTCGTAAGTCTAACAAATAAATATTCTTTTAAAGCATTCCATATATATATATATATATATATATATATATATATATATATGTGTGTGTGTGTGTGTGTGTGTGTGTGTGTGTGTATATATATATATATATATATATATATATGTGTGTGTGCATAGATATAGCTGTCTAATTAATATCAGTAAAGGTGTGCATTTCTTTATTAAAGACATCTTTAAATTCTTTCATATTGGCTTTATAAGCAGGTATCCTTTTAATGGTAATATTATTAAAATGTAGCATCATTTCAAATGTTATAGTATTATGATGTGAAAGTGGACAGGAACTACCTTAACTTTACTTAGTCTAGTGGTTAGATCATTAGAAAGATATATTCTATCTATTCTGGATTGTAATCCGTGTCTGTGTGAGAAATGGGTGAAAAATGTGAGTCTAACTCAAAAAATTCATTATATGCTTAATATTGAACAACTCTATAAATTCTATTAAAGCTTTTGCTGAACCAGGTTTTCTCCATTTACCAGTAGAATTAGCACCTTTACCATGTAGTATGCAAATAAAGTATCCTGTTAGAATAATACTTCACTTTGAAGTTTGAGTAATCTTTTCTAACTCATGATTAACATCTTTTACTTCTAACTCAGGGATCCAGTAGACATTAACAAAAATATATAATTTTCTTTCAATTTCTAGAGTTACTTAATACAACATTCCTTTCTCATCATTATATGTATTTTTGGTAAAGGTATAGAGTTCTTCCATAATATAGCTACCCCTCATTTTTCTGTTTATATTGAGAGCTAGATAAAACAGAATATTTTGTATTGTCTGCCTATATCTTCTTGTATCAAGTGCATTTTCTGTAAAAAATTACCAGAAAATTAAATATCTTGTCATGTTGTATGTAAGAAAGGTATACATATAGTATCCTCATAAATTCAAAAATATATTGCCAATGAACCCCTTCTATATATCCTGAACTGCTTATAAGTGAATATATATCTAACAGTTTTTAAAATAACTATAAATCCACTGCTACTAATAGTATACTCCTGTAAAAAACAAAATATGTTGCAAAACATTAATCATAAATTTCTATTTTCCTTCTTTCCCCTCTCAGAGTTTAAAACTCCTAGTTTGAATAGCAAACCTACACAAACACTCCCATCCATCTACAAGTTGGAATCAAGCATTTCTCTATTACTTTAACAAAATATAATACATGAAAGGCAAAAATTAAGATATAACAGCCACTCTAAACATTATAAGCAATTTGTTTATTTTAACATGAAATACCCCCTAGTAATATAATTGTTCAAATCATTCTTACTTATTTAAAAGAAAAAATGGATGTGTATAAAATAATGAGTAATACTATGAAAGTATCATTATTGATCTATCATTATATATTTTTAATATAAAATTATTTATTATTAATAATGTAAGAGAATTAACAAAATAAGCTAGACTCTAGCCAGACAAAACATATTGCATTCTTATGATAAATACATACCAAATTTCAAGATATCATTTAGTGTTTTTTTTTTCTTTTGTCCCCTTCTCTTTAAAAAACATATAAAAAGCTTACTGTGAATACATCCATAAAAGCAGTAACCAAACAAGTCTAACATTTTAAAGTCAATACTAAATAATTATTGTTCCAAAGACATACAGGTATATTAAATCAGGAAAAAAATGTCACAAGGATTCCTTATTAGATAGATTTGAGTATAATATATAGATTTTAAAACAACAAAATTAACATATATTTACTTTAAATAAGCAGGTCTATGTACTCTTATATGATTGATAATATTTGCAGTGTGCCTCCTTTAGATCAATGCACTTACAGAAGTAAAAAACTATTAAATCTGGAATACTGGAAAATCTTAACTATGAAATCTGCAAAGAGATTTAGCTATAATTAACTTAATATTCCCTAATAGAAAATTGTTATTATTGCAATAACATGTTTATATAACCAAAGCAGATTCCATAAATTAGTTAGCTGGCTTGCTGGTAAACATACACTATAGGAGTATAAACAAAATAACTCAGTTTCATCGTCATAATGCACTTTTACAAACACGTTATCCAAATCCAGAAGACATTAATGTGAAGCTATGAAATGACTGATGTAACACATAGTTCTCAATCTCTTGAAACAAAAAATCTGGATAAAGCTAAAGAGAATGAGGGGACACAACTTTATATGTAGTGACAAATATCAAACTTTGAAAGCTGCTAGAACAAAATGTCCTGTGTTACCATACATTTCCTGTAAAACACAGAGTCAGAAACCCAAATGCCTGTCATCTTTTAGTGAATTCAGTCCTCAACTAACCCACCACAAAAATTTAGAAAACAACAAATCCCATAAGCAGCAGATCAAAAATATGGACCAAAAATTTGGACATTCTGGGGAAATCTGGACAGTTGAAAGGTATGCTTATACATAATTTCTACACAGCAATAAAAATATACAGCTTCCTTATGTTGATGATAGCTGTAATTAAGATATAATTTTTGCTTTGCTGCTAAATTCATCTAAGGAAATCCTACATTAATTTAAGAGTTGGGTATGTTAGAAAAATCCAAAACATAAAAGTTAAAGCAGGGAGTCTGCATCAGTTTTGCAACATGAAAATAAATTCATGACATCCAAATTAGCTTTTAATCGTTTGATATAAACCATAAGAATCAAAAATAAACAAGAAATATTGTTTATCACCTGTATTATGTACAGATATATCAACTACTTTTTTATTTAAACATTCAGCTCCCTTTCTGTGTTAAATTAACATCAACAGAAGAGTCTTTAAATCGGTGCACTTCATCTGCACTTTGACCTTTTATGCTAAACATCCAAGCTGTGTACTTCCTAATAAACAATCATCAGCCTTTCATGCACTACTACTGCTCCTTTATAAATGTCAAATGCCTCACAACTTCAGCAAGAAGTTTCATCAGATTTAATTTGTTTTAGGAGTGAAGAAAGAAATCAAACAGATTTTAAACAGTCAAAGTATGTGCACGAGACACTGTACTTCACATATATCACAGGCAATATTCACTGCTTTAACAGAGCAGCTAAAACTGCCATTTCTTCAAACAAAACTGGAAATGAATCAAAACCTTCAAAGCAGCCCCTAACCCCAATCTAAACTTCAACACCATCAGTAAAAAAACAAACCAAAATTAGACAAAATAAAAAGGACAATCAGTTTCCCATATAAAACACAAGCAACAAATCCACCACTAAATGTCAAACAAAGAAACCAGAGCATCCACAAGCAAAATGATAGTCCCAAAACTCAGCAATACAAACAACACATCAAGGACACTAAAATCCATCACAATCCCACCATCACATTATATCATTAACTTTAAGAATAATATTAATATCAAAGGAATCCGAATAAGCCATAAATAAAATAAAAATAAAAAACAGTACTTATATATAGTATTTCAAATCTAAATAAGATAAATAAGAAATGGATAATAACTATCATGTAACCCAAGACTCAAAATAAGACATTCCTGCAATATGTATATAGTGGGGAGAAACTAAGAAAAAATCAACAAACTTATATCAAACTATGAACCTTTGTCATATGCATATTATTATGACATAATTATAAAGATGGAAATGTAAAGGAAACTTAGATATATAAGGTAACAGCAGCATAACTATAATGAAGAAATTAATACTTATATGTTTACTCAATTAAAAAATATGTATTAACTACATGGAATTATACATTAACCAATGAAATTATATATGAAGCAAAAATAGAAAAACATAGAATTAAGATTTATTTATCTTATAAAATAGTGTAGCCATATTTCCTTCTTTTCATTTTAAAACTATTGTTAAAGTAAATGAATAAACTTTGTCATGAGAACTTAAAACTATACCAGTATACTGATGTTGAATAATATTAAAGTATATTAAATTAAAAGTCATGTTGCTTTAATTTCTTTTTCTTTTCATTAACTTTCCATCCATTTCTCTCAGTTTGTCTTTTCAAACAGCTATTGTTCTAATCTATTTCTTCAACTGGTTCCAATATTTTATTAGTTTTCAGAAATAACATTGCAGAGTCCACATCTTCAAAAATTTGGTTTCATCAGGAAAACATGTTTTAATTCTAGCAGGAAATAGCAAGTGAACTTTTATCTGTCTTTTCTTGAGTTCTTTTGCCAAACTTAGAAAACATTTTCTTTTAGACATCACAACAGAAGAATAGTTATTGTCAAACCTCATCATTTTCTCTTCTATTTTAATAGGAGATTTGGACCAAGTTGTTTTAAGGATAAGTTCCTTGTCTTGAGATGAAAAAAAAATTAACAGTAATAGATCTTGGTGAAGAATTATTTTTCAAAGAAGAAGCAATCAAAGATCTGTGTGTTTTCTCAATACCACATGACCATGCTTTCCCTTCTATTCCTTCAAGCAATTCAAAAATATGAATATTATTTCTCCTAGATCTGTTTTCCAGGTCAACAAATTTACTTAGTCGTAAAATGTTTTGCCTCAATAAGAATTCTGTATTGTTTTCATCTTCCAATAATCTCCCTTCCATATCATTTAAAGCATCTCCTATTCTGGATATTTGAGATTTCTGTTGTAAGATATTATGTATTTGATCCATTTGTTTAGAACACTTTTCTTTGAAGTTGTCTAATTTATTGTCCATTTTCAAAGAAAGTTCTTGTATGTTGGTAAGAACAGTCTGAAGTTTTTTTCCAATGATAAATCCTGTGAGTGTGTTTTTGAGTGACTCGTTTAAGTTTACAAGTAAAGGTACCTTTAAGAAAGAAATTTGACAGGAAAATAATAAGGTATAGTATACTTCAGAATGATGTTAAGTAGTTATATGCACTCAAAAAAGCACTTAGGATAACTTAGAAATATAATTTCCTATCAGAATTAAAAATAAAGTAGCAAAGCAGGTAAAATCTGTTGCTAGCCTGCCAGCATCTTAGCCATGCCTCCATGGTCAGCTGTTTTCTCCCCGGGCCTCCGCTGAAAACAGGCTCTGTGGAACCTAGTCGGACTTTCCCGGTCAACAAATGTTAAATAAAAAATAAAAAAAATAAAAAAAAAATAAAATTTTAAATGTGCTTTTTAGCTCTAAAAATGTAGCCCATACTAGCATTCCATGTTCCATGTTGCCATATATCTATTCAGTTAATGTGCAGAGAGCAATTACCTTAACTGGGACAAAAGCCATGCAGCTTTGCTGTCAAAATGTAATATTCCACAATAGTGAAGTATCAAGTCATACATTACCTTTTCCAGATTTGTAATTGGGTAGAAATCATTTGCTACTGAAAGGGAGGTGACCATTGCAAGTGCAAGGGATCTGACTAGGGTATTTTTGAAACCACAGGGCAAGATTTTAGTGTTGTGACCTAGATTAAGCAGGAAAGTGAGAGGCTTACAGATTATATGGCTTACTAACCTCAGTACTTTTAGGTGTATTGAATGATAGTCTGGGTTGTATCCACAGTCTAATCATTCAAGGTGCTTTTGTATTTGTGACTTTTGCGTACTTTTAAAGTAGAAAAAGGAACAGTAAATGCCTTGTAAATTGAAAAAGTAGGTGTTACCTAGGTAAACTATTGAATACACGTTTTTAGGGAGCAAGGTGTTACATGTGTTTTCTTTTAACTGTCCAAATAGAGATGTAGAGCGGCTGCTTCTTGTTCCAGTTTTAGGAAATGTCTTGAGTGTACTAAGGTCTTTAATTCTCTCACAATTTTCTGGGTACTGCAAATATGTAACCTGTTGCTTTCTGACACATTCTGTTTCAGCATAGTTGGTGCACATCCTTGCATCATGCTTTAGCTGTAGATACTCTCTGTTTGTATTAGTGGGTTCATTTTTCCATTTTCCCATGGTATATCCCTGAGATTTAATAGATTTTTAAGCAGGAGGTTTGTTTACCAATACATTCCTGGTTTTTGTTTGAAGGGCATAGTTAATCCTGTACTGTGGAATTTATACTTTGGAAAGTAGAAAGAGTTGCTGTGGGATCAGCACAGTTGAAGAAGGAATTCATATTTACATTCTGCATTCTATGGCCAGAACATCTGCTGTGGATTCAGAGACTGTCACTGAAAACATTAATCAAGATACAATGAAATCTTCTGACTTTGTAGAGACCAGGTAAAGATTATGGGAGATAGGCCACTAATAGGGGTTGATAATATCTCTAGTTTTCATAATTTGTCTGGTATGATCACTATAAATACATCAAGCATTGCAATATTCCTAGTGCTAGGGTGGAGTCTTGCTCATTCAGTGATGAGTTGAATGAGGCTGTGTGCGGTAACCAATTTATTCAACTTATATTTGTTGTAGCCCTTCTACGAAGGTTCGTGTCTCTGTTATAAGCCTGAGATGCCTAATATAGTCCAGAATCATGTTTAGATTTGAATCAATCATGGTAACTGAAGACAGTAGAGGAATGTAGGCGATTGGAAATTATATTTTTGTATCCCCCACCAAGAATGGTTTCCATTATGAACTTGCTGAGTTCATTGTTAGATTGGGCATTACTTCTGGCTATTAATGAAGTTGGCAGATTAGAGTAATTTTCTGCCATTAATAGTTTCATCTTACCATAATGTATCCCTGGTCTGTTATCAGTAAATAATGTGTAATTTTGAGAGTACTGGGAATATATACAGAATGAGTCTTTAAGCCATAATTCTGTGACTGAAGTTAATTTGGAGCTGAGTAATTTGTTCCAGAGTTCTAAATGGGATTTTTTTTGTTGATACTGTTACATCATTGTATTATAGATATGCATTTCATATTGCATTATTGCATTATAGATCTTTTCCTTAATATTAGGCATGATTATTTTTAGTATTAGGCTGCCTCATCAAGTGTTAGCTCTCCAGGATTTAAATAGAGCTGGATCAGATTTGGCTTTATAGCCCAGGCAAAGATCACATCTTAGTAGCCTGTAAGAAACAATATATATAATAACATTTAATTCCCTGAATAGTTCTTGCTTTCCAACTGTATGATTTTTTTTCTACAAAGGAATCACTCCACTTTTTCTAGTTCATTTCGAGGGTGTAAAATGCAGTACTGTATTCATTAGTGGAATGGACCAATGAGGTGTAAACTAGTAAAATGATCTCTCGGGAGTGACTACACACATCCTTTAGAAGCAAATGGGCTATCAAGTATGGTTTAACTCTGGTAGACACTAATTTCTCAAAGTTTAAAATACTGCATACCATTGTCAATACATCTTGCAAGTCAAAATTATGATCAAGTCAGAATGCCAAAATGCTCAGAAATACCAATTTCTTTATTTATTTTGAGCCTGACTTTGTATGAGTGTGTGTGTGTGTGTGTGTGTGTGTGTGTGTGTGTGTGTGTGTGTGTGTGTGTGTGTGTGTGTGTGTGTTAGTATTAACATTAGGGATAGGGTTAGGGTTAGAAAAAGGACTAATGCAATATCTGTATATGTTTTAGTTTTACAGTGAGAGTTAGGTATAAGGATAGCATTTATGAGTAAGGCACTGTAGGGGGTAGAGTGTGTACTGTCCCTAACACTGACCCTACATTAACCCTAACTGCAAGCTAAGCCTCAACACTAATTCTAACCCTGAGAAATCTGATCCATATTTCTAAATGACTCTTTATTGTTGCTACTGTTGCATCTTTTGTATTATACATATTTGATAGTGTATTATAGATCTCTGTACAACTATGTCAATGGCCAGAAGTAAGCCCAGAACTAGTCCCAGAATCAAAAGGAAAAAAATATGTCAAAAATCAGGAAGGGTAATTCCAATAAAGATAACTCTCTCATCAAACTAAATAGACAACTAAGAAGGCTAATTAGGTAGGTCAAACAATGCCAGCTTTGAGGATAAGAGTGCCTTCCAGGTGCAAGATAACCATAAGGCCTTCTTCAGCTATGTCAGAAACCTCAAGGGCAACACACAGCAATATGCTGAACTGGTGCTTAATGGTTCCACATTCACCTGGCAATATAGCAAACCTGCTAGAAGATAAATTCAGTTCCAACTTTACAGCCCTCTCACTCTCAACCATCCCCTAAGAAATAGCCTCAAACATAACCCCTCCATAACTTGAACATGTACTGGCTGTACACCCTAAAACCAAGAACACAGCTTCAATAGACACCAATACCATCCTGGGATGCCTCCTGAATAGTCTAAAATATGACTTATATGGACCCCCGGAGTCACTATTTAACTATAGTCTTAAAACAGGCTTTGTGCCACATGAATGCAGGACTGTGACAGTTATCCCCTTCACAAGGTAGGTTCTTCAACAGATCCTAGAAACTACGGAGCCATAAATCTGAATAGGCATATCTGCAAAACCATGGAAAGAATTATCATGGAAATTATCAACAAGGACACAGGAGACATCAAGACACTGGATCCATCCTAGTTTGACATTTTCAAAGGAAAGTCATGTTTACTGAACCTGGTGGAATTCTTTGAAAAGTTCACTAAGGCAATGGGTGAGGGGAAAATGGTGCAATCTGCCTACCTATGTGTGGCTAAAGCATTTGTTAAAACAAGCCATTCAAGCAATGTCAAAAACTTACTGAACTTGACATAAACCCCTTTCTAACATGCTAGATAGCTAGGTGGCTCTCAGATTGGACCCAAGAAGTTAGTATTGATGAGACCTCCTCCACAAATAGGCCAGTTCCCAGTGGAATCCCTCAAGGCTCTGTGTTGGGCCTGCTCTTCTTTTGCATCTACTTCTCAGAGGTGAAAGCCAATGTCAAATGCCTCTGTCTGACCAAGTTCGTAGATGATTGTAAATTGGTAGCAGCCATTGAATCTCCCCTAATGAAAACACTCCTCTGAAAGATCTAACACAAACAAAAGATTTATGCCAAACCTATGGCTTAAATCTCAGTGCCAAGAAATGTATTACAATGCCTTTTGGGAAGCCTGCCAAACTGGGTAACTATGTCATCAATAAAACACTAGGCAGGGATCTGGGAATTCTTTAGATAGTAACCTAGCCTTCAACCAACATGTGTCTAAGCTAGTAAGAAAATCCTTCTATGTTGCTCAACTTATAAGTAAGGGCGTGGAATCCAAATGCTTTGTTTCCAGCTTTCAAGAGAACAAAGACTAAAATGGCTAACTGTACATGTAATATAAAATATAAGGAGGCTGAAAATGGCTTAAAGCCCTACCACTGGTGTCTAACAGGTGGCCTTAGGGGCACAATCTGGCCCACCAAAGCATTTTATCTGGCCCTTGGTATGTTCTGCAACAAACTATTCATGAACTGACAGATACATGTTGGACTAGGTAATGTAGCAACCCAAAACCTTGCTTGCTCTGGTAAGTACCCCTAAACTATACATTAAGTGGCCCCTGAGCAAAAAAGATTGGACAGCCCTTCTTTTGCAAATAGTGCTTATTTATTCAAATTTGGCAGAAATGTTCCACTAATACTGGGTTTAACTACCACAAGCTCTATTTACAACTTACAAATCTGACAAAAGCTGGCATTTGGTTTTAAGTTTGAAAAGTGATCCAACACAGAATTAGATGAACAATACTAATAATCCACTTATGAGCTCAGAAAATATAGCAATGGATGGTATTTGAAAAATAACTAAAAACAGAATTAGATGACCAACCCTGACTACAGCCAAAGTGACCAGAGTTTGATAAGGGGCTCAGATGTCTGAAGTACTTAGAAGAGAGGATGACTGATTCCATCCTGTCAGGACAGGAGGGAGGGACATGTGAGTGAGATACATCAGCAATACTGATTTTTATGGTAGAGACCAGGGGAAAACAACCACATAGATGTTACTGATGGTGGTGGGGAGTGGCATTCTACTGACATCATCCTCTTGTGAAAGTGATGAATAGTTCAGTTTTGACTTGTGTTGCACATCCCACCATCACAAATGTTACTAGACATGTGAAAATAGCAAACCTATTCCAGAGCAGCAACATGATATTACATCTCAGTCTACTCATTGGCCCTGGAAGGCTGGGATAGTTGAAGGTTTTAAGGCCTTTAATTTTCTTGGTTAGAAATGTTGGCATCCTTTCCAGCTGAACAGTACTCTTGGATTTGTATATATCGAAGGGAGCAAGTCTTATAAGCCAAGTGAATGAGGAGAGGAACTAGGAACAACTGATGGTTATCCGTGCAAAGCCAAAATAATTATAAGAAATTTAAATTTATGACAGTTGAGTTAGTAATGTTTGTGTCAGTGGCGGCTCATGCCATTGGACTGTAGGATTGCACCCCCCCAGCTGAAAACTGTGAAAAAAGAAAGAACATTTTTAAAAAATAAAATATTTATTTGTATACTACTGCTAGCTGGCTGCTTAGCTGTGAGTGCCACTGACTAACTGAAGTCCCAGAACTTGAACTGTGCATGCTCGCCGAGTTCCGGGTTTTAAAAAAAAAACTAATTTCTGTAAATCTGGACTGCTGTAAATACTGTCCAGATTAAGGAGAAAAGGCATCAGTGTGATGCCCAGAAGTCTATGCGGTTTGTAACTGCAGTTTTGTGGAAAGGAATTGGACTACCACGTCCGTAGTCACATACGTGACGTGGATGGCTACTGACTGGTTCTCCCTCTCTTCCTGTGGAATAAGAGAGGGAGAAACAGTCAGCAGTGTTTGGTTTACATTACAGAGCGGAGTTTACATGGAACTTCATTCGGACAAATGGACAGTGAGTGACTGAGCTAGCTGAGCCTGATAGCTGACAGAGAGGCTGACATATTACTTTTTACTTACTTACTTGGTATGTATGCATTTACCTTAAGAAGAATTTTAAGGACAAAATGAGCCATGCAAGTTGCAACAGACTTTTAAGTTTTATTACATGCTGAATTGAGATTTTGCCTGAATGGAAAAAAATCTTGAATACATGGAGAGACTGGCAGGTGAGAAACCGACTTTTGGCAAAGAGACCAAAAACTGTGCCTCCTCTTAAGCTGGTAGCTTACTTTGTAACCTCTGACCATTAAAAGCACTTGCTTGCATTTTGTAATAGAAAGTCTTCTGATAATATACCCCACTCCATATACCCGGTAATAAAGTTTAGTTTAGTTATTTAATGTTGTATATATCATTAACAGATCTGTCCTTATGGAAATACATATTAATATATCTAGGAGGAGCAAAGGTTAAAAAAATAGTGTTATGCTAAATAATAGCAGCTAAGAGGAGTACCCTGTTCTGTGCGGCCCAAGTGGTAGACTGAAAAACATATAAAAAGTTCAAATGAGGCAGGACTTCCTTCCCTGCCTCCCTGAAAAAAAAAAACATGAATAATTTGTGGCCCTTGCGTTTCCTTCTCAGTATAGAAATGCTGCTGCCCTCCCACCACCACCCTGTTGGGCTCTGTCTTTAATCATTAGAGCTGCACGTGAGACAGAGGGAGATCTTGTTCAATGGTACCATTATAGTGTAAGCTTTATAATGAATTAAAAGGGTAAAAAAAACGACTGGTTAAAGTGTACAGTCTTTTGTTGTCTACGCTGTCTGTTATAGAAAAATATAATTAACTAAGATCTTCTGTTGATGGTATAAACTAAGAACGCTTGTGATCGTGTTTTATATAGAGCCCATTATGTCTTGCTTGTTTGCCAGGATAATGGAGAACAGTGAGTGTGCTTTATTTTTATGTTTGTTCATCCTAATAATATTCTAAGTTCCTCATAACATTGTAGTGTTGTACCCACCTTCAAGGATTTCTAGGACCGCTAAATAAAAATCATGTCTGACGTTGATCACAGCCATTGAGTTGGTGCAGCTGCTCTCATCCCCTACCAGTTATATTTCCATAAAGAAAACGTTTAGCAAGCCAGCAACACTATGATAGCTTGCCTTGATCTGTAAATGATAACAGTAATTTTGTCATCCTGTTTTGTTTGAATGTGCAGCTTCATCTAAGTTGATACTTGGGAGTGTGCCTGCCTCACACTATGAACATTCCAGAATCATTTATAAGTTGCAGGCCAGAGAGTAGTGAACAATAAAATGGTGTCAAGCATTTGTTGAAAGCTTAATTTAGAAAATAATAGGTTTTGTTGAAAACTTTTATTTAAAAAAAATAATACTGGCAACTCAGCCAAAAGCCTTCCAGGGAGCTAGACACTTATTTAGTTTTAAATAAAGTTTTCCATGAAGCCTGACATCATTTTATTTTATTTATTATTGTGTTAGTAGTAGTTTTAGAGTTTTTAGACTAAGCATTCAGAAGTATATGTGAACTGCACAGTGAGTGAGTATGAGAGTGTATGATGGGAATTAGTGAGAGAAGTGAATGGATGAGTGAGTGAGTGTGCAAGGGGACTGAGGGAGCCAGTGGGGAGAATGAGTGAGTAACTAAAAGAAGTAAGGGAGAAAATGGGTGAGTGAGTGAAGAGGAGAAGTGAGTTTGAAAGAGTTATGGGCAAGCTTTTTTTTCTGTTGAGAAGCATTATTGAGTTATGAAACTGAACAGATTTAAAATTTTTAAATACTGTTTTATGGCACAAATCCTTCCAGAAATATATGATGCATTTAAAGAAAATAAATATAATGTGAAAAGCTGTCGAACGTCATCTGAAGAAAGATACCTAAAACAACATATACTTACCACTGCTTAAATGGGTTAGAAATGGAAATGTCAAACAGATCAAATTGCTATCTTTGTTTGAGTTAGCAAAGTGGTGGACATAAAAGGGTCTGAATATATGAACTACTCCTTCTTACTTTTTAACAATACTTTCTGACAAAGTCTCACATCTACGTGATCAAGAATGGAGTCATAATGCAATTATTCTGTACAAACAGGAGGCCCTACCACACTGTAAAACTCTCTATAATTGGTATTATTTGTTTTGTACCTTATACAGTATTAATGTTGATTCTTTGCTTTTTTTTATGATGTAATGCTGGCATGACAAAAAGGGGCCCATAAGGTCCAGTCCAGATTACCAAATGTAAATAAGTGAGGGAATGGAAAAATAAGTCAATATGCTAATAAATTAGACAAGTTGGAATTTTATCACTAGGTGGTATTATAAATTAAAGCAGCTGCCTAAATTGCAGGATAGAGGTGGGTGATATGGTAGATGCAATGTAAGGAATATCAAGACACTTGATCATTTAGAAGAATGTTACGTACCTGCTCATAGTGTCATACAAAATGTAAGATAATGTGCCTGTATCACATAACCCTAAAGTGAGATGGTATTCTGGGATAACCTAGTAAGAACAAGATATATATGGACTAGCTGCATTTGTTATGTCTCTTGATATGTATGTACATACACACACACACACACACACACACACACACACACACACACACACACACACACACACACACACACACACACACACACACACACACACACACACACACATGCTTTACATGGTCTTCTGCTGCATCCTTTTTTTAGAGAGAAGAATGATAAACTGTATATGGAGGCACAGAGCCTGTGTGTGTGTGTGTGTGTGTGTGTGTGTGTGTGTGTGTGTGTGTGTGTGTGTGTGTGTGTGTGTGTGTGTACAGATTTTCACAGAATATACAGATTTTTTGCGTCACATATTTGGTCCGTTTTTCATAAAAGTGTGGTTTTCTGAGAAATTAGTGTCAAATCTTTAAAGATTGAAGTTAGAAAATAATGACAGACATTAGAGTTTCAGATTTCATACCCTTTAGAAAAGTCATACTAATGCAAGACCTACTATTTTATTAACCTTCTAAGTTTGTAAGAGCAATATGTCTTGCTCTGAGGTTGAGAGTATGACACATGTGTCAGGGCCATCACCATCAGCTAGAGACATTTCAAATTGTGACATACTTGTTGTACCCCACTCCCCCATGTAGTGGCTTTGGATGTGTCCAAGCAAGGCAAGGAGCTGTTATGCAGTGTAAGTGTGCAGACAGAGTATCCCCCTATCCAAGGTAGACACAAGTACAGTGGCTTTTCATCTGTCCTTGATTTTGCAGAATGTTCTGATTTTCTGTTATATTTTTATACTGTTGATTTATGCTTCTTATTATTCACAAAATGCATGTTATTGGCTGCATGTTACTTGGTACTTTTATAAAGCTAAATATAAATTATAATTAGAACTGCAGTACGGGGGGAAGTGCAGTGGTTTGAGTTGAGTGCTACTTGGTTTTTTTATAGTTGATTTTGACTGGCATTCCAGTAATGTATCTAAAAAGTAATTTATTTTTTCATGGCTCACAACCTTTTTGTTTCCATCTAGATATTAAGTAAGCTGTCATGATGTAGCCAATGCATTGAAATATTTTTTTCTTCTCCACTTCATTTTGGCTTGATTGGACTCTCATAAGGACAGTTTGGCACCCAGGGCAGCGTATTTAATTAAAGTCACAGATTTTGTGGTTTTGAGCATGGCTCCACCACTTTCTAGTTGGTCACACTCCTTCCTATTGGCTGCACCCATTCAGATGTCTCCTGCAGCCCCCCTCTGATTTGAAGTCACCAGCCGCCACTGGTTTGTGTTACTCATTTCAATTAATGTGGACTAGTTTGCTTATATATATATATATATATATATATATATATATATATATATATATATATATATATATATATATATATTTTTTTTTTTTTACCTTAATAGTAACGTCATTTGGTGCCCTGAGCAGTTTCTCAAATTGGTACTCTTCAACTAAAAAAAAATCAAGTTCTTCTGCAATCCTGTAACTGCAGCTTCCTACAGCTTCTAGAGCACACTGAGTACTTCAGCACTTCAGCCATGACTGCAAATGTAGAACTAACATTCGTTTATGAAGCAAAAATTTCCTTGTGCCTTCATGAATCAATAATACTACTGCACTCCCATTTAAATAGCAATGGCATTGAATGATTGTGCCCCCTAACAGCTTGCATCTGGGGCAGCTGCCCCTTTGCCCTGCTGTGTGTGCAGCTCTGAGTAACATTTTCATAAGATATGCAATAATGCTAATATATTTTCTTAGGATAACTTGCTTGCTTCATTGTATAGGAATAATGAAAGACTATAACTTATTTACAGTGTGACGCACATAGCAACTCTACCATGCAAGAAAGAATTTGGATCCACAGATACCAAGCCATTTACACTTTTAAGTAAGTACACTTAAAAGATTTTGACACCCTTTTTAAGATGAGAATGGTGCTCACCTCCCAAGTCAGGTAGAGTAATACCTGATGATCCTCATGTAAATTTTTGTCTACCTAGCCACTATTCAAGACTTGGAAAGCCAAACAAATAGAGCCTTCCAAGCCAAATCATGGAGGTAAATTATTTTCTCATTGCTGTGGAACCAACGCAAAAACCCTCAGTGAAAAGCCTCGCCAGTCTAAAACCTCATGGCTCACAACAAAAAAACTAGCAGTGTCGCTTTGAAGTATCACAATCTCCAAAATAATATAGTGGTAGAAAGGTCCTTTGCAGTACCACACAACAGAAAGGGGGTTCATAGGTTTGTAGGATCATAGGTAGGTACTAGGCTATCAGCCCAAGGGCCTACATAAGCCTAGCCAACAAGGTTCCCTGGTTTACGCCACCCAAGAAAGTTATTTTCCTCTGCCACTGTCGAGCAGAGACACAGAAGTGATCTCCGGGGTGTATTTACTATTTCCCATCCACTCATCAAGATTTTTCTTGAAGAGTGCTAATGAAGAACTTTGCTTGACATAGATGGGTAGCCTGTTCCAGAGTATGGGACGTCTCTGCGACAGGAATCTATCCCTCCGGCATGTTCTGTTTGTTGTGGTGACAAGGTTTAGGTCCCTAGAGCATGTAGCTTAGAGGGATTGGGATTTCTTTAGGTGTAGCATGTCCAACAGCTCTGGGTTTGACATAGCTTTATATGTTAGGCAGAGATCACCTCGGAGTATGCGATATGCTATGGAGTAAAGCTGGAGTTTTTTTGAGATGGGCAGTGTAGGGCATTTGTTTGAAGCCAGTAATCCTCTTTGTGAGGTACTTCTGTGGCCTTTCCAGCTGCTGCAGATGTCATGTGAGGTACATTCTAAAAGGGGCGTTGTACTCTATAATGGGTCTAATGAGTGTCGAGTAGAGGGGAACAATGACCTTTTTTTTCCTGGATGAGAACCCTTTTATGATGAGGTGTGCCACGTAGAAGGACTTCCTGACTACTGTGGCAATGTGACTATCACAGGAGAGACTAATGTCCACCTGGTTCCCAAAGTCTGTTATCACACATTCAGTGTTAAGTAGATTGCTGCCTATGTGGTAGCTCATGGGTACAGAGTTTTTATCAAAGGGCATGACACTGCACTTTTTGGCATTGAGCTTAAGGCCATGGCTCTGACACCAGGCATCTGTCTCAGTGAGGCCCTTCTGTAGGATGTCCACATCATTTGGGGACTTGACTATGACTGCTAATTTGCAGTCATCTGTGAACTTCATTAGCCAGAGGCCTTCTGTGTTAGCCTGTACTTCAGAGAAGTAGATACCAAACAGGAGAGGTTCCAGGAATGAACCCTGTGGTACTCCACTTGTCACTAGTTTGAGGTCAGATTTGGAGTCTGCAACTTTTACAGTGTGTGTTCTGTCAGTGAGCCAGTTGGCAACCCATCTCATGATGTAGGGATGTATACCTAGTTTAGTGAGTTTAGCTATAATTCCAGAATGGGGGATGGTGTCGAAAGCCTTGGCGAGGTCAAGATAGGCTGTGTGAACCACCTTACCCTCATCTACGGCTTTGGTGACTGCCTCAAAGAAGTTGATCAGGTTCAGGAGGCATGATCTGCCTTTTACAAACCTGAACTGCGTGGGATCCAGAGTTTGGAAGTTACCAATGTATTTGTTTATGAGTTCCATGACGATACATTCCATGGTCTTGCAGACCAGGCTCGTCAGGCTAATAGGGTGATAGTTCCCGGGATCAGTGGTGGCTCCCCCTTTGTGGAGTGGGATAACTGTTGCTGTGCACCATTCAGTGGGCACAAAGCCTGATGTGAGGCTATTATTGAACATGGTGCTTAGGTGGGAGTGAGTTTGTTCTGAAGTTTGTGTAAAACGCAGCCTGGGATGTTGTCCAGTCCCGTGGATGCTGTGTTTTTGGCTTTAGAGATTGTAGCTTTTACCTGCGTAGTTGTGATTACAGGGACACTGCATTCTTCCTGTATAGATATGGGCCCTTTAGGGGGTGAATTGGGTAAAGTTAGCACTGAACCTAACTGCCAGGATGTTGGCAATATCAGTTGATTCAGTAATTTTCGTGCCGTTGTGTTGTAACTCAGAGCAGATCTGGGTGTTGCCATAGAGATTCTTGACATAGCAATAGAATGCTTTGTGGTTTATTTATTATTATTTATTTATTTTATATTTGTTAACCGGGGGTGTCTGACTGAGCCAAAAAGGCCCTTTTTCAGCAGAGGCCCTGGGAGAAAAGCTCCACATAGAAAAATTACAGATACATTTAGACATGATCAGTATACACACAAATTACAAAAGACATGTTTTTACAGTGGTATGCAGCAAATCAACAGTTACAGGGGAGAGAACAAACAAAAAAATATTTAAAAATAAAGGTACTTAATAAATTTGTGGTGTACAGCTGAAATCTGGAACATAAGTAGAATACATACATAGTACACAGGTACAGTACATACATTGTAGATTAGCCAGTGTTTGTGGGAATAGTTTTCAATCTTAATCAAGTACTCTAGGTTTAGTATGTGTATCTTATCGGCTTGCACTAGCCTGGGGAGCAATCATGGCACTGCCAACTTTGCTTGAGATGTTGTCTGATGAGGTCTTTAAAGGAAGCTTTGGATGATGTGTTTTGAATGCTAGTGGGGACAGATTTCTATTTTTTAGCCACTGAACTACTATATAGTGAATCTCCAAAGCTATTGTAGCTGTTGATGACTTCTAGTAGTAGCTTGCTTGATGATCTAAGAGGCCTTTTTGCTGAGTGATGTTGTACTAGGTTTTTGAGGGCAGGACACTTATTGGTGAGGTAATAGATAGAATGACAGAGGCAGAGTTGATTGTAGGTTAGGAGGTTGGGCAGTTCAAGCCAGTGGAGCTGTCTCAAAGCAGTACAGTGATGAGTTCTGTATGAGCAATTTGCAGCAAAGTGGGCAATTCTGTTATAGCAGGCTTCCATTTTGCTTAGTTCAGTTTTGTTGAGATTAGTCAGAATGGGAGATGCATAGAGTAGGGTGGATAGAAGTTGGGAGCGAGCAATGGCTGATCTTGTGCTGTTGGTAAGAAATGGTTTGATACGGTAGAGTGATCCCAGTTTGGCATGTACTTTTTCAATAGTTAAGTTGAGATGATTATCAAATTTTAGGTGGGAGTCTATGGTTATTCCCAATAGCTTAGCCTGTGCCACTGGAGCAATTGGAGTAGCATTTGTGGAGTAGATAGTGAATTGACTGTTATTGTTTTTGTTAGAACTGGTTATAATCATAAGCTGAGTTTTCTTTGGATTGAGGATAAGTTGGGCTTTGGTTAGGTAGTTTTCAACATCAGAGAATGCTAGTTGAGTTGTTTGCAAGAGGGTGGGAATGTTTTGTGCAGCACAGATTAAGGTAGTATCATCTGCATACTGAATGATAGATGCATGCTGTGTGGAGGTATGGAGGTCATTTGTGAAGACTGTGAATAGTAGTGGTCCTAAGATAGAACCCTGTGGGACTCCTATAGTTATGGGCAGCTGAGGAAAGAAAGAATTTTCCCATTTCACAGCTTGATACCTGTCAGTTAAGTAGCTTTGGAACCAGGTAAGAGTGGAATTTGATAGGCAATACTGGTTTAGTTTGTTTAGCAGGATTTGGTGCGAGACTGTGTCAAATGCTTTGGACATATCCAAAAAAAGAGTTGACACCTGCAGACCTTCATTTTTGAGACGGTTTACTGTGTCTGTGAAGCAGAGGAGGGCTGTAGTGGTACTATGGGCAGGTCTGAAATCATGCTGAGTAGGTGACAGGATGTTGCTCTCTAGGAGATATTTTAGCATCTGGGTATGGATGCATTTTTCTAAGATTTTGGCTAGGGGGGAGAGTAAAGCAATGGGTCTGTAGTTATTAAGTTCAGTGGACGTCCAACGTTTATGTATGGGTGTAACATAGGATATTTTCCAGAGTTTGGGCACATAGTTTTCAACAACTGATCTGTTTATGAGAGTGGAGATTGGGATAGCAGTAGCATCTGCTGTGAGTTTCAACTCCTAATTGTAGCTTGCTACAGATCCCTCCCCCACCATGCCCCAGGATTCCCACTCCTCTTTTCTCAATGCACTGGAAAATATTAGGGTTCAACCAAACACCCTAATAATGGGCGACTCCAACTACCCCAAATGTTGTCCTTAGAATTAGTGGCAATTTTGTTTTCGTAGCTAGCTTTGGAGGATCTTATAAGGGATCTCAGCTTCTTACTGAGGCTGAACAATGAGCTCCTCCACTCATGGGATTTTACTCTATTTTGCAACAGTTTCTTCCTTCTGTTGTACAGTTTGTTTATGGCAGGGGACCACCAGATTGGCTTCCTTTTTTTGGAGGATAGTGTCTTGGTTCTGTTTGGGATAGCACGATCCATGCACTTCTGTAAGTGCTTATAGAGTGCATTTGTGAATGATTCAGGAGTTGTAACTGTATTGTCCATCTGCATGGGTGTCATGAAGTTCACCACTTCTATCTTAAGAAGCATGAAGTTGGCTTTGGAGAAATTTTTTACCGTTGTTTCCTTAATGGTGGGTGGGGGCAGGATGTGGATATCAAGGGTGATTAGCTTATGGTCAGATTGGACCAACGAGGAGTTGACTTCAGGTGCGGGACACCGGTCACTCATGTTGGTAATGACTAAGTCTAGGATACTGTTGCCCCTAGTGGGGGTGTGGATAAGTTGATCCAGGGCATTGGAGTTTATGAATTCCAGAAAGTGTTGAACTAAGGAGTTGGTACACAAGTATTTTTCCCAGTTAATGGTGGGGTAGTTGTAGTCACCCATTATTAGGGTGTTTGATTGAACCCTAATATTTTCCAGTACATCAAGAAAAGAGGAGTGGGAATCCTGGGGCATGGTGAGGGATCTGTAGCAAGCTACAATTTGGATTGCAGTTTTGCCCAGAGTTAGTTGCACTAGGATAACCTCGGATGCATTATGCTGAGCAAATAGCTTGGAGGTGTGGATATTCTTAATGAATATGGACATACCGCCACCTTTGGTGTTTTGGTCCAGGTCACATGGCCAAAAAGTGTGGCATGAGTTATAACCTGGTAGTGCAGGGGTGCTCTCTGGAGCCTTGAACCAGGTCTCAGTCACTGCACAGATATCGATGTTCTCCATTTTAAGGAGTGCCTCGAGTGAGTGCATTTTTAGATTTAGACTTCTAGCATTGAGTAGCATTACCCTGAGAAAGTAGGACTCTCAAAACTGCTTCTTGTCTGAAGACATCTCTTTATGCATGAATAGTACTTTACAGACAAATGAGTGCTGCTCAGGTAATGTGTTAAAGCTTGTAAAAAACATCCACATATTTCAGTCGTTCAGAGAGGGACGTTCTTCGAGATATGTTATGATTAGTTTTTAAGGTAGCCAAAGTAGTACTTCATTTGACTTGCAGCTCAACCTTAGTTCTTAGGCTGAGACATACACCCCATTCTCCTACCAAGTGAAATCTGGGCAAAGCAAAACATAATGGGGCAAGGTAAAGGCCCCAAAACTACGGTCAGTTTTTTTGTCCTTATAAATTAGAAATTTGATAGAATAGCAGCTTTGGCAGTGGAATGCATTTTCTGAAGAACATGAAGTCTGAAATGCAAATATCTGTCATTATTAATGACTCCAGTTCTCAATGATTGCCAGAAAAGCACACATTTTATGCAAAACAGGCCAAAAAGATGTGGCAAAATTTTGGACTTTCTCTGAAAGTCTGAACAGTTGAGAGTTATGGCTGGGAATACATTGAGTTAGAAACCTATCCCTCCTGTGAGCTTGTTTATTTGTTATTGTAGATTTAGGTCTCTGGTGCAGGTATTTATAGAGACATAGACTTTGCTATGAAATAGTCAAACAAGATTGGGTCTTTCCTGGTCTGAAAAGCAAGACATAGGTCAGGTGGCACTCTACTGAATATAGGTAAAGTCATGTTGTTGCATTAGGATAGTTGAAGGATTTAAGTTCTTTCATTTTCTTGGGTAGAAATTTTGGAAGCCTTATCAGCTGAACAGTATTCTTGGACTTGTATATACTGAAAGGAGCACTGTATTCTATAATGATCATCTGATAAGGGAAGAGTCTAGTGGAGGGATGACATTTTTGGATCCAGACATATTTACTTGGAAATTAAGTGGCTAATGCAAAATGATTTTCTGACTATGTTTAAAACATGATGACTGAAAGAGTGATTTTTAATGCATATTAAGTATCCATGTCTCTTATGACTGTCTCTCTGAAGAAAAGCATAATTTATAGCATATGAGGTGGGAGCAGCTTATCTTCCTGAATGCTATTACTCTGCACTTTGAGATTCAACTGTTTGATTATAGCAACAAGGTGAATGTTACACTGGCATTCACATACATAGAAAGGCATTTTCATCATTCTTATTTCAACCACAGTATCGAATCACAAGGGACATTCAAGCAACTTGTCACTTAGTTTACACTGTTGTTTCATAAAATGCAGTCAATAAAATGATTTTAAAATATAGTGAATATTTTTCTCTTAGCTGCAACTGTTGTTCCGTTCTTATTATTTTAATCTACAATGAAGACTGAACATTTATGAGCTTTCTCTACACTACCGATTCATAAAAAGTAAATTTGTTTCTAGCCAATCAGCAGTTCTATAGTGGAATAAGAATCAAATGTACCCTTCCCTCTCAGTGTCATACAGGGATAACACCCTGACTACTGCCCAGTCAACTTGTTGTCAGTTAGCAGCTTGAATGATTGATGGGGCAGCAGGAAGGGTTGGTTAGGCCAGTCTGTGGTGGGAGAGCACTCATCAATGACACTCCCTTAGGAGAGGCATGGTTCAAAGAGAGGAGCTCTTCTTGGACATGATTGATGAGTGTGGAGGTGGGCAGAAAGTGAATAAGGCATATGATGACCCCCGCCCCCAGGAGGCAAGAAGAAAGTGGAGATGGCCGCTCTCTCAAGATGCCTGTAGGCTACAACAATACCAGAGTAAGTCCAGGGGGTAAGATGATGTGGTAGTAAACCCAACATGGGCATTAGGCACTGGTGGCTTGGCCAGTTGGGTGATATCCAAAGGGGAAACCAAAAAAAAAAAAACAGAATCAAATGCCCTTTTTAGTTTTTATGGCATGCAAGTAGTTCTGAAACTGTTCTGTATGAAGTCATACCTCGATTATAGTTCATTACCACATTTGTGCATTTGAGAATTGACTTTTGTCTGAGAGGGAGAACATGGCAAGCAGTAGTTTCATCTAAGGTAAAAATAAAAGGTCTAGATGCCTATACAGAACTGTTCACAGAAACCCTGTACAAGCATGTTAATAGCTGCATGGAGGCAGCTGTACACACCAGGAAGAAGAAAAGAACTAACTCAAAAAACAAGCCACCCTGGTGGAATCACAAAATCAATCGGATATATAACAGGAGGAAAAAAATCATGGCAAAAATTAGGAGGTCCAGCACCCAGCAGTATACAAGCAGTCTCATCAAACTAAACAAATAACTCAGAGGACAAATAAAGTCTACCAAAGCCAAATTTTAGGTAATTTTGGCCTTCCAGGCCAAGAACAACCGCAAAGCATTCTTTAGCTATGTCCACCACCTCAAAGGCAATACACAATTGTGTGCAGAGCTCATTGTAAATGGAGCCACCTATACTTGAGCCAGAAGATAATAGCAAATGTCCTGGCTGATAAATTTAGTTTCAACTTTACCCTTCTCTCCCCTTCAACCTTTCCTCAGGAAATACCATCAAATATAACGTCCCCTAATATCTCTATGGAACAGGTCCTTAATGCTCTCTCTAAGAACACAAACACTGCATCAATGGGCCCAGACAATATCTCAGGATACCTTCTAAATAGCATCAAACATGACCTATAAGGGCCTCTGGAATTACTATTTAACTGTAGCCTCCAAATAGGCCTCATACTTCATGAATGGAGAAAGACAACAGTCCTCTCTCTGCACAAAGGTGGGCCATCTACAGACCCTGGAAACTACAGACCCATAAGTCTCACTAGCCTTGTATGTAAACCCATGGAAAGGATTATGATGGAGTTCATCAGTAGAGATATAGTAAACTCCAGACACTGGACTCAACCCAGTTTGGCTTTGTTAAGGGCAGGTCATGCCTACTCAAGCTGGTGGACTTCTGTGAGATGGTAACCAAAGCAATGGATGAGGGAAACATGGTTCACACTACCTACCTTGACCTGGCCACAGCATTTGACACAATACCACACTTGGACATTCTTTGCAAACTCAAGAGGTTAGGTAGAAACTCATATGTCACCTAGTGGATAGCCAACTGGCTCACAGACAGGTTCCAGGAAATTAGAACTGGGGAGTTCACCTCTACAAAGAGGGCAGTCACAAGTAGAGTCTCTCAAAGATCAGTCCTTGGCCTGCTCCTTTTTGACATTTACTTCTATGAAGTCAAGGCCAATGCCAGTGGTCTCTAACTGAGTAAGTTTGCAGATGACTGAAAATTAGGAGCTGTCATTGAATCCCACACTGACACAAATCTTCTCCAGGAGAGGCTGACACAGACAAACGACTGGTGTCAGAGCCATTGACTAAAACTAAATGCCAAGAACTAAAGGTTGGATGGCACAGTGGTGCAGCAGTAGTGCAGTCGCTTCATGGCAAGAGGTTCTCTGGTTCACTTCTTGACTGGAGTGCCTTCTGTGTGTAGTCTGCATGCCCCCTCTGTGTTTGTGTGGGTTAACTCTGGGTGCTCCAGTTTCCTCCCACATTACAAAGACATGCGTCTGGAGCATTTCTCCCCAGGCCTTCATTGAAAATTGGCTTTGTTCCAAGTCGGACTTTCCTGGTAAACAAATGTTAAATAAATAAAAAAAATTTAAAAAAAAATTCATAATAGTCTAAAGTAGTGATCTATGTTGCGCAACTTATAAACACAGCTATGGCATCTAATTCCAAGGAAGTCGTTGTTCCACTGTATTTGGCATTCATCAGACCTATCATTGAGTATAATGCCCCCTTTGGTATGTACCTAACCAGACATATCCAACAACTGGAACTTCCACAGAGGTTCCTCACTAAAAGAATAAAGAGTACGTAAAATGTCCTGTGCAGACTGCCTCAAGGCCCTATCCCTGTATTCTCTCTCCTACAGGCTGTTGAGGCAAGATCTATGCCTGGCATACAGGGCATTGTTAGTCCCCACTCTGATGGACCTCCTGCATATCCACAAAACAAACAGTACCAGAATTGCCCATTCTAAAGACTTAAACCTTGCCTTTGATATAAATAGGGCCTGTTGGAGATACAGGAATGTATCTCAGAGACTATCCCATCTATGGAGCAGGCTCTCCATCCATGTAAAGCAGAGTTCTTCCCTAACCCAATTCAAGTGCAACTTGGATAATTGGATGGAGAACAGGAAATTCATCCCTGTTTTGGCACCCATGTCTCTAATGGACACATTTAACCAATACATGGTTCATCTCCCAGGCCCATGCTTACACTTATCAAGGGTATCAGAACTTGTCAGAGATTCGGGATGCATGACTAGGCTTAAAAAGGCCCTTGAGTTCATTAGCCTAGTAAACACTTATGAAGTTATGAACCTATGAAAATATGATTTTGTGTGTGTGTGTGTGTGTGTGTGTGTGTGTGTGTGTGTGTGTGTGTGTGTGTGTGTGTGTGTGTGTGTCTGCTTCTGTGACTCAGTAAGTATGAACAGTTATATCATAAGTTAAATGACAACAGTACATTTTCTCTGTTACACTTCTTCAGAAAGGCACCAGCTAAATATACTCTCATTTGTATGTTATATATTGCCTTCCTGGTTCAGATGCAGTTAAAGGGAAGCAAAGTAAAATTTAACCTTTGGTGAAAAATGTACTTAAGCTTCTTATTTTATGACAGTCAAAAAGCATCTTAAAATAAAAATATGAATACAATTCTTCTTTTTTCTTCTTTTTCTTTCGTCTGCTCCCATTAAGGGTTACCACAGTGGATCATCTGTTTCCATTTCTTCCTGTCCTCTGCATCTTGCTCTGTCACACCAACCACCTGCATGTCCTCTCTCACCACATCCATAAACATTATCTTAGGCCTTCCTCTTTTCCTCTTACCTGGCAGCTTCATCCTTAGCATCCTTTTCCCAATATACCCAACATCCCTCCTCAGCACATGTCCAAACCAATGCAATCTCACCTCTCTGGCTTTGTCTCCAAACCATCCAACCTGGGCTGACCCTCTAATATACTTATTCCTAATCCTGTCTACCCTCGTCACACCCAGTGCAAATCTTAACATCTTTAACTCTGCCACATCCAGATCTGACTCCTGCCTTTTTGTCAATGTCACTGTCCCTAACCCATATAACATAGCTGGTCTCACTACCCTCTTGCTGACCTTCCCTTTCACTCTTACTGGTACTCGTCTGTCACAAATCACTCCTGACACTCTTCTCCACTGACTCCACCCTGCCTGTACTCTCTTCCTCACCTCTCTTCCACACTCGACATTACTGAACTGTTGATCCCAAGTATTTAAACTTATCCACCTTCACCAACTCTACTCCTTGCATCCTCACCATTCCTCTATCCTCCCTCTGATTCACACACATATATTCTGTCTTAGTCCTGTTGACCTTCATTCCTTTCTTCTCTAGAGCAAATCTCCACCTCTCCAGGGTCTCCTCAACCTGTTCCCTACTCTTACTACATTCACAATGTCATCTGCAAAGATTATAGTCTACGGGGACGTCTGTCTGATCTCGTCTGTCAACCTGTCCAAATAAGAAAGGGCTCAGAGGTGATCCTTGATGTAATCCCACCTCCCCCCTAAACACATCTGTCACTCCCACTGCAGATCTCACTGCTGTTACACTACCCTTGTACATATCATGTACCAGTCTTACATACTTCTCTGCCACTCCTGACTTCCTCATACAATACCACAACTCCTCTCTAGGCACCCTGTCATATGCTTTCTCTAAGTCCACAAAGACACAATGCAACTCTTTCTGACCTTCTCTGTACTTCTCCATCAACACTCTCAGAGCAAACATCGCATCTGTAGTGCTCTTTCCTGGCATGAAACCATACTGCTGATCACTAATCATCACTTCCCTTCTTAACCTAGCTTCCACTACTCTTTCGCATAATTTCATGAAGTGACTGATCAATTTTATCCCTCTGTAGTTACTACAGCTCTGCACATCACCCTTATTCTTAAAAATTGGTACCAAAATACTTTTTCTCCACTCCTCAGGCATCCTCTCACTTTCCAAGATTTCATTAAACAATCTGGTTAACAATTCCACTGCCATTTCTCCTAAACACCTCTAAGCTTCCACAGGTATGTCATCTGGACCAACAGCCTTTCCGTTCTTCATCCTCTTCATAGCTATCCTTATTTCCTCCTTGCTAATCCGTTGCACTTCCTGATTCACTACCCCCACATCGTCTAACTTTCTCTCTCTCTCTCTCTCTCTCTCTCTCTCTCTCATTCTCTTCATTCATCAGCCCTTCAGAGTACTCTTTCCATCTGTTCAACATACTCTCCTCGCGTGTGGGTATGTTTCCCTCATTATCCTTTATCACCCTTACCTGCTGCATATCTTTCCTAGCTCGGTCCCTCTGTCTAGTCAGTCGGTACAGGTCATTTTCTCCCTCCTTAGTATCTATAAAATTAATGCATTCTAATTCTTCAAAAATTTGGCAGGATTGTCATTACTAAATGGTATAGCTGATTATACTGAATTATATTATCATAACACAACATATATCAGAGAAAAAAATGACATACTGAAACATGTGACAACCCAATTTAGCAAACTGAATGAACCTTGTGACTGTCACCCACCACAGCAGTAATTCCCCTGTCGAAAATATTTCAAGCCTTATACTTTGAAATTAACCTGCATCTAGTTTACAATTTTGTAAGCCGCGACTTTAAATTTACTCTGCCTATAGTTTATTGTAAGCAGCTGATCTGATGATTTTCTGCCTGAAATGTTCCAAAAGAACCACCTAACAACGTTAAGAACTATTAGAAGAGTAAACTCGTGTCACCAGTTCTAATTGAAAGTGTGTTGATTGACAGAAATATGTCATTCCTTGCTAGATAAGACAAGTCTATGTGCAGTCCTAATTTATTCTGTGTACCCACTTTAATCTGAGTTGATAAAACAATGTAGAGAAAGTCTACTATGTGCATTTAAAATCTTCATCCTAATTATAGTTAATGGGATGACTGTAAAGGCAGAATTTACTTTATTATTTAATCAGCCTTTGATTCTGGATTGTATATACTTGTTTCTAAAATGGCTTTTTAATTCAGGCATATGATTATCTTTGATTCATATTATCTTAGCTGAAACAAATCAGCCTTTCACACAATGTCTGTTTTCTATGTCTTTTCAATTCATTGCATATATGTGCTCTATGATAATACATATCAGTTACCCTGTATATCTGACCAATGACCTACATATTGTATATATGTCCACAACACTGTCAGCTATTGCATATTATGTCTGCTATAGTTTCATACTGTTCTGTAATGCACTTTAATCTTAATACTTAAATTTGTAGCTATACGTTTTTTATGTTATCTTAGTTTTCTAAGCCATATACATAATCTTGATGCCCCCCCTTCACAAATCTTCCTTGATTTAGAAAGTACATACTGAGCAGACCTATTTAACAGTCTGAAGAATATGTCAAAGCATGACATCTACCTCAGTAATATCTGAGCTATTTGTCACAAAAGTCTCTAAAATTCTGATAAATTAAACATTAATTTTCCTCAAGGGTATTTCAAAATAGGTGAAACTATTATTCAAGCATTCACATGTTTGGATTAAGTAATATAAAGAATATCAAACGGTATTAATAATGTCATGACCTGTCTTTCTTTTTATGGATTTAAACTATATAATAATTTGGAATATTGCTAAAGTAATAAAAAGCCTTCTGTTAATGAAAGATGACTGACTCATATGTCATGATATTAATTATTTAATAATTAACTGTCATAATGAAGTCTCTGTTTCCCTTGTTGTTTTTCAATACATTTTGGGTGTATCAATGGGTTAAATTACAGGGAGGTTATTCGAAACTGTATTGTAATCCTCAATTATGTAACAATTTACAGTCTTGCCTTTCAAAATATGAAAAGTCATAGTTCAAAGTCAAGTAAGACTGGCAAAAGGATTATAACACTATATCTAATGACCTACACTCTAAATAATGACTGATCTTCCCTGAAGGAAGATGTTATGCTTATTCTGAATCATTCTTCTTTACTGATGACGTCATTGGTACATGTTTCTTTCTTACAGAGTACAGTAGCCAAACAAATATTTGCTCCAAAACTCTCACAAAAAAAAAACAGAGAATGCAAAACCGGATATTTAAATACTACAATGAGTCGTATGTGGCTTTACAGTATTCTGACAGTAGTACCTGCTACAGAAGAACTAGCCCCATAGCATTTGTGAGCATGTTGAAATGAGATAAGTTTAGGGATGCAAGTATGCAAATTCAAAATACTAAAACTAAGTCAGTTTAATCTATTGATTAACAATGACTTTTTGGCCCACTGCCACACTGTGTACTTTGACACAGAGCAGAAGGTCCTAATGCACGCAGGGTATGCATTTCTTCATATATGGTATGCACTGACCAATATCAAGGCTTGGGCATGTTGGTGAAGGGAACAGAGGGGGTGAGGAAGTGATGGGTAGGTATGGTGTTAAACAAAGGAATGCAAAAGGTCAGATGGTAGTGGATTTTGCGAAAAGGATGGACATGGCTGTGGTGAATACGTATTTTAATAAGAGGGGGGAGCATAGGGTGACATACAAGAGTGGAGGAAGATGCACACAGGTGGATTATATCTTATGTAGGAGGGCCAGTTTGAAGGAGATTGGAGACTGTAAAGTGGTGACCGGAGAAAGTGTAGTTAGGCAGTATAGGATAGTGGTTTGTAGGATGATGTTGGTTATCAAGAAGAGGAGGAGGAGTGTGAGGGCAGCACCAAGGATCAAGTGGTAGAAATTGAAAAAGGATAATTGTGAGGTGGAGTTCAGGGATGAGTTAAGGCAGGCACTGCGTGGCAGTGAAGAATTACAAAATAGCTGGGTAACTACAGCAAAGCTAGTAAGGGAGATGGCTAGAAAGGTGCTTAGTATCACATCAGGACAGAGGAAGGATAACAAGGAGACATGGTGTTGGATTGAGGAAGTACAGGAGAGTATACAGAGAAAGAGGTTGGCAAAGAAGAAGTGGGATTGTCAGAGAGATGAAGAAAGTAGACAGGAGTATAAGGAGATGAGGTGCATGGCAAAGAGAGAGGTGGCGAAGGCTAAGGATAAGGCGTATGAAGAGTTGTATGAAAAGTTGGACACTAAGGAGGGAGAAAAGGACCTGTACCGATTGGCTCGACAGAGGAACCAAGCTAGGAAAGATGTGCAGCAGGTAAAGGTGATAAAGGATAATGAGGAAAACATACTCACAAGCAAGGAGAGTGTGTTTAGGAGATGGAAAGAGTACTTTGAGGGGTTGATGAATGAAGAGAATGAGAGGGAGAGAAGGTTGGATGATGTAGGGATAGTGAATCATGAAGTACAATGAATTAGTAAGGAGGAAATAAGGATAGCTATAAAGAGAATGAAGAATGGAAAGGCTGTTGGTCCAGATGACATACCTGTGGAAGCTTGGAGGTTTTTAGGTGAAATGGCAGTGGAGTTTTTAACCAGATTGTTTAATGAAATCTTGGAAAGTGAGAGGATGCCTGAGGAATGGAGAAAAAGTGTTTTGGTACCGATTTTTAATAATAAGGGTGATGTGCAGAGCTGTAGTAACTACAGAGGGATTAAACTGATCAGTCACAGCATGAAGTTATGGGAAAGAGTAGTGGAAGCAAGGTTAAGAAGGGACATGATGATTAGTGATCAGCAGTATGGTTTCATGCCATGAAAGAGCACTACAGATGTGATCTTTGCTCTGAGAGTGTTGATGGAGAAGTAAAGAGAATGTCAGAAGGAGTTGCATTTTGTTTTTGTAGACTTAGAGAAAGCATATGACAGGGTGCCTAGAGAGGAGTTGTGGTATTGTATGAGGAAGTCAGGAGTGTCAGAAAAGTATGTAAGAGTGGTACAGGATATGTACAAAGGTAGTGTGACAGCGGTGAGGTCTGCGGTGGGAGTGATGGATGCATTTAAAGTGGAGGTGGGGTTACATCAAGGATCAACTCTGAGCCCTTTCTTATTTGCAATGGTGATGGACAGGTTGACAGACGAGATCAAACAGGAATCCCCCTGGACTATGATGTTTGCAGATGACATTGTGATCTGTAGTGAGAGTAGGGAACAGGTGGAGGAGACCCTGGAGAGATGGAGATATGCTCTAGAGAGAAGAGGAATGAAGGTCAGCAGGACTAAGACAGAATATATGTGTGTGAATGAGAGGGAGGATGGAGGAATGGTGAGGATGCAAGGAGTAGAGGTGGTGAAGGTGGATGAGTTTAAATACTTGGGGTCAATAGTTCAGAGTAATGGTGAGTGTGGAAGATAGGTAAAGAAGAGAGTACAGGCAGGCTGGAGTGGGTGGAGAAGAGTGTCAGGAGTGATTTGTGACAGACGAGTACCTGTAAGAGTGAAAGGGAAGGTCTACAAGAGGGTAGTGAGACCAGCTATGTTATATGGGTTGGAGACAGTGGCATTGACCAAAAGGCAGGCGTTTGAGCTGGATGTGGCAGAATTAAAGATGTTAAGATTTGCACTGGGTGTGACGAGGGAGGACAGGATTAGGAATAAGTATATTAGAGGGTCAACCCAGGTTGGAAGGTTTGGAGACAAAGCCAGAGAGGCACGATTACGTTGGTTTGGACATGTGCTGAGGAGGGATGCTGAGTATATTGGGAAAAAGATGCTAAGGATGAAACTACCAGGTAACAGGAAAAGAGGAAGGCCTAAGATAAGGTTTTTGGATGTGGTGAGAGAGGACATGCAGGTGGTTGGTGTGACAGAGCAAGATGTAGAGGACAGGAAGAAATAGAAACAGGTGATCTGCTGTGGCAACTCCTGACGGAAACAGCCGAAAGAAGATGATGATGATGATGAGGGATTACCTCAGTGTCACTGCTCGACAGAGGCACAGCAAAATAATGGGTATAGTTCCCCATACTAAAGGGGTGGCGTAAGCCACAAAACTATGGGCTAGGCTTGTAAATGCCCTCGGGCAGATAGCCTAGTATGAACCTATGAACCTATGAACCTATGATGACTGACCTATATCAAGGCATGTGCTACTTCCAGCTAGCATATCCATGACATTTCTACATTACAACAGCTCTATCCCACAGTATAGTAGGTATGCTGACAGCTGCCTATGTTGCCAGCAGTTTCTTGTCTGTCTTTCTCTTCATAACAATGGGAGTTTAGCATAATAGTTAAGGTATTTACCTTACAGACACAATGTGCAGTGTTTGATTCTCACATGAGGTAATTGGCTAGGATTAAAATGGCTCACAAGGGCAGTTAGCCTAGTACTAATCTATGAACTTTTAGTATGACACACTGGCAACACATGCCTATTACCTTACATTGTTAGTAACCGTGGCTGTGTGCACAACCTTTTGCACTCCCTGTCCCTCACAACATGCCTACAAGGACACAAATGCACACATCTTCCACAGTGTCTTATGGCTAACAGCACTGTACTGATGGCAGCATTGCAAGACACTGCAAAGCCCACTGGTACTATGCTATTATACCCTCTTACCCACATCTTTCCATAGGAACTAAGACATTTGGTACCTAACAATTCTTACTCACCCTGGTATAATAATATGCATTGCAACTGTTTAGTCCATTTGTAGGTACCTATGGTGGTGATAGACAGATGAATGAATGATAATAATTCATAACTTATTTTTTCTCTTCCTTTGTTGCTTTTTTATATTTTTATTTGAAGTTTGCTTTTTCTCCATTTATATTACTATTTTATGCAGTGGTAGCAGTCCCAACCCATCATCCTACTATGCCTTCTCCAACTGGCTCATAATCTGTCCTCAGGCCTGCCACTGTATTGAGTGACAGAGTTCATGCAGTGTGTGTGTGTGTGTGTGTGTGTGTGTGTGTGTGTGTGTGTGTGTGTGTGTGCGTGCATGGGGGGGGCAATTTCAGTTTGCATCATTAAACAACTAAGTATTTTGAAGAGTGTTGCCAGGCTTTTCTTGATGTTTTTATGTGTTCCCTTTACAACTTGACAAGTTTAAATACTTATTAATGAATTCACTTTGTTTTTACACTTGTCACCTAGAGCACATTTTTTATGTAAAAACTTTGTAAAAAATGAACAAAACCACACCGAATCCAACAATATGGTTAGCACTTTCGTTTACTGATTGAGCAAACTTCTTCAGACAATTCAAACTACAAAAATACATGACTTAAAAAAATTTACAAGTTATGACATCACATTACAATTAAATGCCAAGCCTTCATTTAAAGGGCTAACTCAAAGTTTTTAGTGCTTCTTTTTTGTTTCGGTTCTACATTTTTATGTAGACAGATACAGACCATCTCTCCACTATAGCTTTAACCCCCTTTATGTGGATACCTGATTCCCATTGAGGCTCTGAGCTCCAAGGCAGCAGTTGAGCCAGTGACCCTAAATATATACTTCTTATAACCATGCTAGTCTTAAAATTTGCGACTAAGATGCCTGTCATGTTCTGACTATAATACTAAATAGACTACACTCACAAATTGAATGACAGCTTCACAAAACTTTTCAGGCGACACTAGCCATCGTCAATTACTAGACTGAAAAATATCAGAACATTTTCTTCTGTGTCTGTTCCCAAAGGTCTGTTGTAAACCTTATCTGAAGAATGATCATTATTAGCACACCCACCTTCCATTTACCAATTAGAGCAGACTTCTCTCACCAATCTGAGTATACTTCTTTCACCAATCAGAGCAGACTTCTCTTACCAACTGCAGTAGACGTCTCTCACCAATCAAAGCAGACTTCTCTCACCAATCAGAGCAGTCTTCTCTCACCAATCAGCGCAGATGTCTCTATGCAAGCATAATGTCTTTTGTTTTGTGTACAGTGCTACAGTTAATTAGTCATACTTGTTCCTTCTTTTCTTCCAACATAACTATGTTTGCTTGGAAGGTATTGGTATCACTGCAATCATCACACTGTTTCATCCAGAATTTTTAATCGGTAGCAGCAACCTAAAATTTTGGATACAGTTGCTAACTTCTTCATCTACTATAGAGTCTTATATAGTGGGACTTTTCCTGTAGGATCCTGAGGCATTTACAGATAAGCAGATAGATAACATCTCTCCTGCATGTCTTTGGTGTCTCCTGAGACCTCTTCCCAAGTTGTCATTCCTAATATAACTCATTCGGGAAGCAGCCAGGGAACATCCCATGAAAGGCTCAAAAAAATGAACTGGCTATTCTCAACATGAAGTAGCAGTTGATATACTTTTGTATCCTCGTGGATTATCATGTTCCTCTCTCCTTCATGGATAAAGAGGCAGCAATGTTGTGAAGGGCCTTCTTTTCCAGTGCTTACATCCATGATCTAATCTTTTCAGTCACAACCTAGAGGTTGTGACCATAGGTGAGGATGGGGGCATAAGCTGACCATTTAACTGAAAGCTTCATCCTATAACTCAATTTACCATCATACTCTGACATACTGCGTCCGGTACTGTATCATTACACTCATGATCCAGTGACATGTCTCCCTATCCTTTTTATCATCTCTCATGTATAAGAACCAAAGATGCTTCAACTCCTATACCTGAGGTAGTTGGTCTACTCTCACCTGGCAGAGAGCAATCCACTATAATCCAGGAGACAAGAAAGACCTCCGATCTACTGTAATAAAGGGAGACAAGCATGACCTCCAATTTGGAGGGCTGGTTTTCATCTCACCCATGTCACACTCATAGCAATTCATTCAATTGCATTGCGAGAGATCACACACATAAGGCCAACAGGACACCATCTGCAAACAGAGAAGTTTCATCTCTCACATCCTGTATCTGGATACTTTCCAGACCTAGTTTGCATTTTGATATCCTGTCTATGGAAATCATGAATGAATGAATGAATATATGACAAAGTTCTATACTGTGCTTGAAAATATTTAAATTACCACTGAAACTGCTTATACAAGTCATGCTGTACAAATATATAGAATAAATTATATCATCAGTGGTTCAGCGACTATGAGAGGGTAGATCCAGAAAACACATATAGAACTTGTCAAGACAAAATCCCAAAATCCCAGGCTTATAGTGCCTGCATATTTGAATTGCTTCTTACTGAAATTGGTACACCTTGTTTGCTGTAGCATGGACTAGATCCAGGCCTGCTGAATCTAGCTTTATTTGTATAACTTGAGCACTAATCCAGACATTCTTTAAAATATTCAATTGTATTTATTACTGCTTGGTAGTAACTTGATTAAAGTGTAGCTATCATTCTAAGTCTTTTGGATTAAGCACTTGGGCTTCAGACCAGTTGTTTTACATTAGGAAGGTTTGTGTCCTGCACTGTGGTGGCAGGACAGGTAGCTTACATCCTTCTAAGTTGGGAACTGCTGATTGAGGGCTCAGTGTCTGTTATTCTAAAAGTGTATTAGTTCTGGTTTAAGGACTTGGGCTTCAGGCCAGTTATTTTACATTAAGAAGGTTCATGGTCTGCACTCTTGTGGGAGGAGATGCTGGACTCTGCCCTTCTGAGCTGGAAATTTCTGGTTAAAGGCTTATAGTGCCTGCATATTTGAACTGTTTCTTACTGAAATTGGTACACCTTGTTTGCTGTAGCATAGACTAGATCCAGGCCTGCTGAATCTAGCTTTGTTTGTATGCTTGTTGTTTGCTTGTTATTTCCCTGAAATGCTAATTCCACCTAAAACGCAGCTTTTCAGTGCTTCTGTGGATCCCTAGTGATATATGCATTGCTTACTGTACTTATTTTCTTGTTTCACTTGAAAGAAAGTTACTGTTTGTCATTTTTGCATTTAAGTTACCTGTAACACATTGCATTTAAGTTACCTGGCACTTGCTCACTAAAGCAATTATATAAGTCAGCACTAAAAAATTAAAAGCACTACACCCTCACAAACTCCCCTTGAGTACCTTGTTCCCCATTGGCCCTTTTTTCAATTATAAAGGAATTCCCAATACTACTCTAGCATGTTCAAAGGTCAGTTGTCAATCTCCTCTCTGGTCCAGCTGGTGAATCTGGGAATCTTGAGGCAATGTTACAACTGCCTCATGTACACAGACAACCCTCTCCTCCTCCCAACAAATTCCAACACATGTGAGAGATGCAACCATATAGCCAAACTGGAGGCTAAGCTCTCTCAACTCAGTACTAGTGTAACCAGTCAGGAGGAGAAGGAAACCACACTCACTACAATTCCAGTCTCACATAGACCTACCACGACAGCAAACCAAACACATAAACACATAAAATCATACTTGGAGGCTCTAAATAAAAATCTGCCTAAGCAGCAGAGACCTCCAAAGCAGACACCCAAGCAACCGCTACCCCAAAACAAAACACATGCAACACATAGCTCACAAGGCCAGTGTGCTGAACAGTCACAGCCCTTAAGGATAAACAACACACCTGATACACTTGTAATAGGTGACTCTATCGTCAGGCACACTGACGTCCCGCTCACCAGGCTGAACAAGGAGAAGGTCATGGTGAGCTGCTTGTCGGGCGCTAGGATCCGCCGCATAACACAAGCACTCAGGTCACTCCAAGGCAAGTACAAATATGACTCAGTCATTGTCCATGCTGGTGTGAATGACCTGAGATGTACCTCCCTGGACTACATGAAAAGAGACATAGAGGAGCTCTCTGAGCATGTAGCCCAGGCCGGTATGACCCTGACCTTGAGTAGCATCTTACCCTCACTAAGAATGATGCCACAATATGAAGACAAGATGATCAATTTCAACAATTGGCTTAAATATTGGTGTCATTCAAAGGGGATCCAATGCCTGTCAGCCTGGGATGACATGCTCGACAAGCCACGATGCTTCGCTAGGGACGGCATGCACCTGTCACCCCTGGGCTTTCGGATATTGGCAAAGGCTCTTGCTACCCCTGTAGTGCCTTTTTTAGGCAAGGCTCAAAAGACAAACCCACCTCCATAGGTATCACAAGGGATAAGAAACTTAGTGTAATGCTACTCAACGCCAGAAGTCTAAACCTCAAGATGCATGCACTCAAAACTCTCCTTAGCATGGAGAACATCAATATCTGTGCAGTAACAGAAACCTGGTTCAAGGCTCCCGAGAGCACCCCAGCACTACCAAATTATACCTCATCCCATGCTTTTTGGCCCCAAAACTTGGACCGAACCACAAAAGGAGGGGGAGTATCAATATTCATCAAAGATACCCACACCTCCAGGTTGGTGACACAGCACAAAGCATCAGAGACTATCCATGTGCGACTAACAGTGGGTAAAACTGCCTTCCAGTTTATAGCCTGCTACAGACCACCCTCCCAAACTCAGGAACCCCACTCGGACTTCCTGAGAACACTGGAAAATATGAAGGTCTCTCCAAACACCATTATATTGGGTGACTTCAACTACCCAAACATAGACTGGGAGCATTACTCTAGCTCCAGCACCCCAGCCCAAAGGTTCCTAGAATTTATAAACTCAAATGCTATGGAACAACTTGTTACCACTCCCACAAGAGGGGAAAACATACTGGACCTGATCATCACCAACATGGGGACTCTATGCTCCAGACCAGAAGTGTATCCCTCACTGGTAAGATCAGACCATAAACTAATCTCATTGGATATTCACATCCTGACCCCACCCCCTGCCCAGAAAACCACAGTGAAAAACTTCTCTAAAGCAAATTTCACACTCCTCAAAACCAAGGTGGAATCCTTCAAAGCCCCCGGGCATGTGGAAAATACGGCCCAGACCGCAGGATCCTTTATAAACGCATTCTATGAACACCTTCAGGAATGCATGGATCATGCAATCCCAAATAAAGCCAAGACCCAATCCTCCAAAGGCAGACATACTGTCTGGTGGACCCCAGCCATAAACAAACTATACAATAGAAGGAGGAAGCTACTACATGATAGAGCAAAAGGGAAGGCATCTCTGATCAGTATTAGCAAAAAACTACGGACACTCATAAAATCATCTAAGGCCAGCTTAGAGAGAAAAATTGCACAGGACACTAAGGATAATCACAAGGCTTTCTTTAGTTATGTTAGGAACCTGGGTGGGAATTCCCAGATATGCTCAGAATTAGTCCAAAATGACAAAAAATACACCAAACCCACAGACATTGCCAACATCCTAGCTGACAGGTTCAGCACAACCCCCCCCCCCCACCAAAAGGGCAAATATCTATCCCAGCAGAGTGCTGCCCCCCTGAGAACTCAGATGCTCAGGTAAGAGCCCCCCTCTCCAAAGCAAAAAACACAGCATCAATGGGACCAGACGGTGTCCCAGGCTGCGTCCTACATGAACTCCAAGAAGAGCTAAACCCAAACATAAAACTACTGTTCAATCTCAGCCCTACTACAGGATATGTACCCAAAGAGTGGCGTACAGCAACAGTGGTCCCTCTCCATAAAGGTGGTGCCTCAATGGATCCTGGAAACTATCACCCCATAAGCCTGACTAGCTTGGTCTGCAAAGCTATGGAAAGGATCATCATGGACCACATAAATAAAGATATTGGGGACCTACAGACACTGGATCCTACCCAGTCCGGCTTTGTTAAGGGCAGATCCTGCCTCTTAAACCTGGTCAATTTCTTTGAAACAGTCACCAAGGCCATTGACGAGGGGAAGGTGGTCCACACAGCCTACCTGGACCTCGCAAAAGCCTTCGATACAATACCCCACTCGGGCATTATAGATAAGCTCACCAGCTTAAATATAAACCCCTATGTCACTAGATGGGTTGCAAACTGGCTCAAGGACAGAACCCACATGGTTAGAATTGCTGGAGCCATGTCGGACTCCAAACCAGTTACAAGTGGAGTCCCACAAGGCTCAGTCCTGGGACCACTCTTGTTTGGTATATATTTCTCGGAGGTACAGGCCAACACGGAAGGACTGTGGCTGACCAAGTTTGCAGATGACTGCAAACTGGGCGCCATAATCAACTCTCCAGCTGACACAAGCATCCTCCAAAAGGGCCTCATAGAAACAGACAACTGGTGCCAGAGACATGGCCTCAAGCTAAATGACAAAAAGTGTATAGTCATCCTCTTTGGCAAAAACAAAGTGCCCACAAATTACCACATAGATGGTAATCCATTAAGTACGGAAGAAGTAATTAGGGACCTGGGGACCCAAGTTGATAGTAATCTCTCATTTGACAACCATGTGGCCAAAGTGGTTAGAAAAACATTTTATATAGCCCACCTAATCATGAAGGGATTCACATCTAGATCAGGGGAGGTCATCGTGCCTCTTTACTCATCCTTCATCAGGCCCATAATTGAGTACAATGCCCCTTTTGGGATGTACCTTACCAGACACCTGCAGCAACTGGAAAGACCCCAAAAGTACCTCACCAAGAGGATCAAAAGGCTCAAACAGATGACATATGCTGCCCGGTTAAAGAAACTCCAGCTCTACTCAGTGGCATACCGCCTGCTCAGAGGCGATCTGTGCCTGATGTATAAAGCCATGTCCAACCCGGCATTAATGAACATGCTGCACCTCAGAAAATCCAAATCTCATCGAGCTATGCCCTCGAGAGACTTGAACCTCAGCACTGAAATAAATAGGACATGCTGGAGGGACAGATTCATAACCCAAAGGCTCCTTTCACTCTGGAATAAAATCCCAGTCCAGGTTAGGCAGAGTCCCTCATTGACTCTCTTCAAGAGGAATCTTGATGAGTGGATGGGAGATTGCAGGTTTACCCCGGGTATCGCTTCTGTGTCACAGTTAGACAGAGGCACAATATACTAACCTCGAAAAAGGGCATAGCAAAATTAATTTAAAATGGGTGGCGAAAGCCAAACACACTCTGACTAGGCTTATAAATGCCATAGGGCAGATAGCCTAGTATTGACCTATGAACCTATGAACCTATGATCCCTATGGTATCTGCAAAACAATCAGCTGATTCACTCACCTATGGTCAAAATGGAATCTATATTACTCCTTCCAAATAAGGGGTTCAGCTATTGAACAGAGCACCTTTTCCAACAAACTGACATATGCTTTCTCAAAAAGCCTAAGGAGACTGACCTTTCTATAACTGGAGCACTTTCTCCTGCCCCTTTTTGGAAATGTAGACCAGCACTCCAGTTTGCCAGTCCAGTGGCCTCAGTATTGCAGTTAGAATTGAAAAGCCATGTAAGTAATGATGCAGTAACAATGTCCAGCACCTTCAACCTTTTCCAGCCACAAGTCATCCAGTTCTAAAGTCTTGCCACCTCACAATGGTTTAACTGATTCTGTGATCTTCAGCTTATGCACAGAAAAAGAGACAATCTCACCAATTAATTGTGATATTCCCTCCTCGATAGATGGTATGTCTACCAGGTACAAAAGTTCCTCAGAAACATCTTTCTTTCTTCCAGAAATATAAAAACAGCTGAGCAGAATGTCTGTCTAGTCCTGCTAAACACAGTTTAAGTAATATTCATCTCTCAAGTAAATGCATGGTTTGCAGACTCACTTTGCAACCATCTGAAAGTCGTTCTTCATGGCTTCATCAAACTCTTCCCAAACCTCATCTTTTGCTTTGCTAACTGCAGCAGCAGCTACCTCTCCAATCACTCCATACCTAATAATCACAGCTCAAGATGCCACTGCTATCACCATTGGAAAGGATTCTTTCAGTGGCCACATGATACTGCTATAGCATGCATTGACCACTTTTTGAAACCATTGCTTTAGATCCTGAAGTCTTGACCAGTGCACGTTCAGTTTTCACATCCTTCACCTACCCAACTGTAATGGGCACGTCAGTTTGAAGTAAAAATTGATCTCATTCCATACAGGAGCATCTCCATATTTGGGTTTTCTATATCTGACCATTTGCCACCCTGGCTGTTTGCACCAACCTACCACTAAGCAGTGAGTACTTCTCAGCTCAGCACCTCTCTTGACTTCATTGTCCAGATCACATGCCATCAAGTATGTGGGCACAATTACAAAGTCAATAACTGAACTCTAGCCCAAGATGCTCTTACATCAAATATGTATATAATCAGTTTTATGCTCAGACATAGTGTTTGTTTCAGACCATCCATGATAAGCACTTTCCCATGGTCCGAAGGAAGGTACAACACTGAAAATAGTTGTAAGTTGCATATGCATGAACTACTGGCAGAGTTACATTAAGGTGATCTCTTGTCTATATGGCACAAATCCCATGTATATGGTAATCAGCCAAGGGATTATAAGTATTCTCATATTGACTTAGGTATCTGTCAAGAAGTAATTTTAGAGATGAACAGAGGCTATTCCTGATCAAGAATTCTGCTTCCAGAACTAGTGCTGTGTAAAACATAATTAACCAAAACTCACTTATTTATTTCATTGTTTGTAAAAGTGAATAAACTAGTGAGAAGGAAAACATTTTAGATGATGTGATGTTAATTCCACTACTAAAACGTAAATGCCTGAATGTCAGTATTCAACAGTGCTGAAAACCAATGCCCAAAACACACAGAGTGAAAAAATTAAACCATAAGCCCCTCACCCTCCTGCCTCATTTTGTACATACCAACACTATGGTCACACAAACATAAGAAAGACAGAAATCTTCCAAAACACAGGAATTGCATATCACCATGGATTTTTTATTGGTAAACAGTCAGCAGAGTTTGTGTTTCAGGCACCTGATGCTCAGGGAACAGTAACACTAGAGAAGTTTCCTATGCTGTATCGTCTCATGCATTTAAACTGGTGAATTACTACCTGCAATGATCTGATTGTGTCATGTGCTGCCCAACAAGGCCAATATGCCAATAACTAAGAAAGCATAGCAAACTAATGTGAAGCAGTGTAAACCAATGCAAAATATTTTTTAGCTAACCCTGACACCCTCAACTTGTGTGCCTTCAAAAGATTACAGAACAAGCTTAGAAAGAATATTCTATAGAACTTTCAATGTAACCCAGTCAAACAAATTATCCTTTTAAGAGGCAAAACACGTCTAAAGGAATGCACAGCTTAAATATTTAAACTAAATAAGACCAGTCTAGTATTTAGTCCAAACCGAGTCAGTGTATTGTACTTTAATATCAAATCTGCTTCCATTGTTAAGACAAGAGTACGGACAGAGTAGAAATACAATACTATGGTAAGGTTTGTAGCCTGAAGCTGAAGTTGTTGATAAATCAGCTAAACTGAGGTCCAATATTGTTTAATCAGAGCAGGGAACATTTCTGATGAGTTAATAATTATTTACAGTCTCTAAGTTGCTGGGTACTGGAAACAGGTTTAACATTTAGTTTAAACAAGTGTAAGATAATTTACTTTTCAAACTGATGCCCAAAGTTTCCTGTATATTTGGTGTCTTGCCCATTAAATGAGGTACATGGATATAAAGACTTGGGTATACTTATTATATCTAAGTTGTCCTTTAATGCACATATAGATCAAATTTCCTTTAAGGCAACTAAGTATATGGGGTACCTGTTAAGGAGATGATCTACTATGGATGGGAATGTATTGACTTTGGTATTTAAAACTTATATAAGACTATTACAGAAGTACAAGAACATTTTTTTATATTTATACTCAGGGGCAAATGAAAAAAACTTGAAGGAGTCTAAAGGAGATTTACCAAAAGAATAGAGAAGTATAGATTTATGGATTATGGCCTTCAGTGTAAGTTGTTAAATTTGTAGTCTCTGTTATAGGTATGCATGAAGAAAGTTGTTATTAGCATATAAGATCCTTGATGACTTTATATTACAAATTCTGTATAGTACAGAGGTTAATAGATATATTAAAATGTACAAAGATAAGAATATAACATTGTACTAAAAAAGGGAAATCTCAAAATTTGAGAGCAGTTTATTGCTGTTAAAATTATAAGACTTTCAGCCAGGCATTATAGATTAATACGCAACAAAACAAGCTGATATAAGAACAGTTTTTTTTTTCCACAGGCCATCAAGTTCATAAACGGTTAACTCAGCTTATTAGGTTGGGGTATTCTTTTTCCCAAGTCTCAAAGGATTCTGCAGTATTGTTTACATATTGTTAATACTTGCTTCATTCAGAATTTATTTCAGTATTTCTTGCACTGAGTTGCAATAGTTTGCACCTTGTATGTATATATAGATGTATATTTACTTTTTTGTCTTGTTCTTAATTGTTGCATGTATGTCGTCTGTCTTGTTCTTAATAGTTGTATTATGTCATTTATATAATTCATACCTGGATAGTCTCTGAAACCAAAGTCAAATTCTTGTATGCGTGCATACTTGGCCAATAAATGTGATTCTGCTTCTGATTCTGATAAAGTGAATAGTTTTGGTAGTTTTAAAAGGAATTTAGATATTTGGGTGGGTGACAAGGTTTACATGTCATATATTGTGGAATCAGTGCTCTTTAATAGCTGAATGGCTTAAACACTGTATCTGAACATATGAACATATAAAAGTTGTACAGAAAGCATTGAGCACATTTGTACAAGGTGAAGAGCAACCAGGTGTGTCACAGCAGCAAGTCTTTCATATGAAAAGAGACTTTGGGAGAACTGTGATTGTCTAGACTTACACATAGATTCCTAAAGTCATATATCCAAGAAAAGCTGTAGTTTATATATTATAATTTAAAAGGGGGTATAGAATATGACATACATATTTTTAAGTGCTAGTTAGCAAGGTACATGATTTTGAATCTCTTGCAGTATTAATTTCTTCTGCCTCTGTATTATTTATTCATCAACCAGACACTGCACTGAGATAAACTACCTTTTCGCTTGAATAAAGTAGAGCAGCACCACAGCTTTCAGCTCGCCTGAAGAATGTCACGTCACACTATCACAGAGCACTATGTGATTAATTCATTAATTATTCTTATTTAATTATTAATTGTAGTATAGTAACATCCACCCAGAGCATCACTTCCATCATACTCTTATTGTTATGTTTAACTTGCAGTACCATAGCAACCACCAAGACTACAGATTACCATTTCCTTTAACCATGAAATATTCTTATTTTTATGTATGTTTGCAGCATGTCCACACATCCCTCTGCCATTATGGAGGCATTTGGAGGTTTGCAATACTGAACTATCAAAGAGAAGAAAAACATTTTGTAGGTGCCTGATATTTTGAATTTTCTCCAAATAGGAAACTTCTTCTGTTAGATCAAGGCCTTCTCAAAATATACATTCACTTTGGAAGAAGAAAGGAGAGAAAGAATATTATCACCATGACTACATCAAACAGCATATATAAGAATAATGCACAGTAGAAGCCCACCCACCAAATGCTAATTTTAAAAGGATCTCTTTTAAAACTCCGGTGGCACAATTTGTTGAAGTGCAGAAAGATGTAGTCAAAAGCTTGAATCTGCAATACATTGACAAGCTAAAATATAAACCTGAGACAACATTTATGTGTGGGGACAAGACCCCTACATCCCCTGCTAATTATATGTATCAACTCCAACATTACATTACATCTGGGAATGGAAAAATTAACAAATCCCAGTCCTCATTGCACTGTATTGTCATGCAAACAGCTATTGGCATACCTCAATATTTTGCATGTTTTACACTTTTGAGTTTGAAAACTGTGGTGGCGGTGCTGCGGTAGCATTGTCGCCTCATAGCAAGACATTGTCCTGTTCGATTCTCAGCTAGAGCATCTTCTGTGTGGAGGCATATGTGAATGGGCATGCCTTCGTTGAAGGTTGTGCATCAGGGCTGGTAACCCGGTACGTAAAAATCAACTACCAATCATTAGCGGACCGGAGTTCCACTGTGGCGACCCCTAACCGGGAAAAGCCGAAAGACACAAACAAACACTTTTGAGTTTGAAGTTCTGTAATTCAATGATATGTTCATTTGATATTTACTAGGGCTACCCTAACTGTTTACAGTATTATAAAATCAGTAGCTCACCAAACCAACTTATCTCTGTGAATTGGTCAAGTAAAGCACCATAAAATTAGAAATGCCAATACCCAGCCTTGAAAGTATAGTGTTAACACTTCATATAGATGTTGCACTTAGAATTTATCATGGCTGCCTACTCTCTGACCTTTGTGAGTAACAACTAAATGAAAATGAAATTACGGATGCTTATTTATAAAATACTGCACTGTTTGATATATCCCAGCATTGTTCCTCCATATCTAATCCACCCATCAAATCCACCCAAATTACCACCTGCTGCTCTTTAACACAGTTTAAGAAATTCCTAAAACTACACCTGAAAGACTCCTGGTTCTGTTCTTGTAACTGCCCTGGATAGACATCTAACTCTACATCTCTAACTAACTTTGTGTCTCATTGCTCTCCCAATAAATCCTAACTAAGGTATCTGTCCCCTCCTTCTCCCATGAGTGTCTTCTCTTCCCAAGCATGACAAATGACTTGTATACATATGTACGTACTCATAATGCAATGTCTATTGTACATGTTTATCTAAGACATTTTATAGTTATCTTTTTGTAAACTTTATGTTTGATACTTTGAGCTTGCTTGTAGACAAGTTTTTTTGTTTTGCAGTGTATATAAACTTTATGCTTTTGTGTAAGTCTCATATTATCTGTAACTGTAACTCAAACTTGTAATTTTGCTTAACTGGAGCTTTTCTTTCCAGGCCTCTGCTGAAAAAGGACCTGTGTCCAGTCGGACTTTCCCAGTAAACAAATGTTAAATAAATAAATGAAATAAACAAATAAATATCTCATTACTAGTATACTCCTTGATGAATAGTCTGCTTTTGGTGCACTTACTTGTTAATATACTGCGTACGTCTTCATCCTGATTATAATTCTGACTACATGCTTGGAAGAGAATGGAAAGGCAAGATCATACAGATAGATGATGGCAGAGGGGGAAGGAAAAGGTGGTTACTCCTTTGTAAGAATAAAGAGTGCCAACAAGTAAGATGGATCTGGTTTTAGTAGGAACAAAATATATAAGGTAGGTTTAGGGTGCTAGCATTAGGGAACAGTGTCTGCCTGGTCTGAGTAAGGTTTGCTGATCTCAGTTAAAATAGGGTGAAAGGCTAAAGGAAGAGAATAACACATATTGCCTAGGTGAAGATGGAATCAACAGGAAAGGAAGAAAGGAAGGGAGTGTGAGTGGATGCTAATGCATCATCCAGGAGAGAGGTAACACAGGACAGTACTAGAGAGCCAATGAGGTGGGATCCAGTCTTTATCAAGGGATGAAGTGAAGGCAGCTTATGGAAGAAAGATGAGGAAGGAAGAAAGAAGGAAACATAGGAGATTCTGAGAGAGAGAGATAGAGGCCATGGAGAGAATCATCATGGACCTTATCAACAAAGACATAAGTGACCTTCAAACTCTTGACCCGACCCAATTTGGCTTTGTTAAGGTAGACCATGCTTATTAAACCTGGGGGACTTCTTTAAGAATGTCACCAAAGCCCTGGATGAAGGCAAAACAGTACATACAGCCTATCTTGACTTAACCAAGGTTTCTAACACAATCCCTCATTTGGGCATCATTGAGAAACTCACCGAGCTGTGAATTAACCCATATGTCACTAGATGGGTAGCCAACTGTCTCACTAACAGAATGCATACAGTCAAAGTCAGGAATTCCACCTCTGCCAGCATACCAGTCATCAGTGGTGTACCACAATGATCTGTCCTCAGACGTCCAGGCAAAAATAGATGGCCAGTGGCTTGCCAAGTTCATCAATGACTGCAATGAGTCCCCCAAAGTGATGACATACTACAAAAATGGCTTACACAGACAAATGACTGGTGCCAAAGCCACGGACTTAAACTAAATGCAAAAAAATGTGTTATCATCCCTTTCAGCAAAGGGTGAGTCCCTGCAAATTACAATATTAACAGTACCCCCTTTAGCTCAAACCCTATGGTGAGAGATTTAGGAACACAGGTTGATAACAACCTTAACTTTGATCACCATGTGTCCACAGTGGTAAGGAAGTCCTTCTATGTTGCACATCTCATAAGTAAGGCATTGCATCTAGAGTTAAAGATGTTATAAATCCCTTGTACTCATCCCTCTTTAGACCACTACCAGAGTACAATTCTCCCTTCTGTATGTACCTCACCAGACAACTGCAGCAGATGGAGAGACCTCAGAGGTTTATAACCAAGAAAAATCTGGGCTTTCAATACATGACCTACATAGACAGACTGAAGGCCCTGTCATTATACACTGTACCTTATAGGCTGCTAAGTGGCAAATCTGGCTGGCCTACAAAGCAGTATCAGACCCTGGCCTAATGGAAATGCTGCACATCTGCAAGTCAAATGGTACAAGATTCACTTGCTCTAGGGATCTATAGCCTGCAACATTAACAGAACATGCTGGAGAGACATATATATCTCCCAGAGATTGCCATGCTTCTGAAACAAACTCCCAATTCACGTAAAACAGAGCGCCTCAATGACCCTTTTTAAGTGTAACTTAGACAACTGGATGGGACACCGTAAATTTACTGTGGGGGTGTCACCTATGTCCCTCTCTGATAAGGGCAGTTGGTGTTGATCATAGACTTGCACTGCAAATATAGACCATACAACCTGATCAATAGGGGTAAAAGGGTATAACATGTCTGGGTTTGTTACTATGGTGTGTGGCTGTATTGTTCCCAGGCAATCAGACAATTCAGGAATTAGACGGGCATTCATTATGTCAAACAAAGGGTCTACCAGAAAAGTCCTGACCAGACCAATGCATTGGGAAGGTAACTTATAAATCAATGCTTTTACCCGTATGCTTTTCACATGTCCACAGTTTAGTTATTCAACTTCCAAAGGCATGCAACTTCGGGGAAAATAACCTGTCTTTCAAATTTATTTTTTCTTGGTATTCTGTGTCATGTCAGTCTAGTGATTTGACAGATATTCCCTTGTAAGCAATGTAGAATGTTCTCAAAGGGGAACATGTAAAAATGACTGCTTTAGAACAAATCTAAAATGATCAGAAATACAAAAAAACTAAAATTCATTTTTGCAGGTGCAAATACCCCCACACCCCCTGCTAATTATATATACTAACTCCAAGATAATACAACACCAGGTAAGAGCAAATTTCTTTACCCCACTGCAGTGTAATCTCATACAAATGGCTGCTAGCAGAAACTCCATCTGACAGAATATTTGCTGCTAGCAGAAACTCCATCTGGCAGAATATTTGCTCATGTGAGTGTTTTATATATATATATATATATATATATATATATATATATATATATATATATATATTTGACATAATCCCCCACTCAGGTATTATAGAGAAACTCTCTCATTTATCAGATGCATAGCCAACTGGCTCACCGACAGGACACATGCTGTCAAAGTGGGTGACTTCACCTGTAGCAAAAGACCAGTCACCAGTGGTGTACCACAGGATTCTGTGCTGGGCCCCTTACAGTTCAGAATTTATTTCTTAGAAGTTCAGGCAAACTTGGATGACCTGTGGCTGACCAATTTCACTGACGATTGCAAATCGGGAGCAATCATTGAGTCCCCCAACAATGTTAATATACTGGAAAAAGGGTTAACACAGACAAATGATTGGTGAAAAAGCCACGAATTAAAGCTAAATGCAAAAGCTGCATTTTTATTCCCTTTGGGAAAGCTGACACCCTTGCTAATTACATTATAGACCGTACCCCCTAAGTGCAGACCCAGCGATACATGATCTAGGTGCTCAGTTTGATAGCAACATGAACTTTGACCACCATGTATCCACAGGAGTAAGGAAATCCTTCTATGTGGCTAATCGTAAAAGTAAAGACATTGCATCTAGATCTAAGGATGTTATAATTTCATTATACTCAGCCCTCATCAGTCCACTATTTGGGCACAATGCTCCCTTTTGCATGTACCTCACCAGACACCTGCAACAAATGGAGAGACCACAGAGATTTTTTCTCACCAAGAAATTACAGGATACACAAATCAAGTCTTATGCAGAAAGACTGAAAGCCCTGTCACTATATTCTGTCTCCTGGCTTACAGGGTAGTCTCTGACCCACCCCTGATGGAAATGCTAAACATTAATAAATCAAACTGCACGAGGGTCACTCGCACCAAGGATCTTAACCTCTGACATAAACAGATCATGCTGGAGAGAAAGATGCATTTCCCAGAGACTGCTACTTCTCTGGAACAAGCTTCCAATTCATGTGAAAGAGAGCCCCTCCCAAGCCCTCTTCAAACACAACCTAGATCAATGGATTGGTGACCACAAATTCACTCTTGGGTGGTGCGCATGTCCCTCCTGGACAGAGGAAGTCATTATTAACTACCATAAACCCTTACCTCTGCGAACTTCACTCAACTAACCACTGATAATTGGGGCAACTCAAGATAAATATGGCTAGGCTTGTAAGAGCTCTAGGGCTGTTAGCCTAGTAACCTTCTTTGAGCCTATGAACACTACAGCTGAGAAAAGGGCAAATTTATTGATGACCACTGTACCATAATTTCTGTAAAAACAGTCTTTCTGCACTATTCAGCATATGACTTTTCAGACTTGCAATCATGTGGTCTCAGTCTGGTGAAAGCCAACTTTCTGAAACATCACTCTTATGAATGGGACCCATATAGATAGATAGATAAATAGATACATAGGTGTGTGTGTGTGTGTGTGTGTGTGTGTGTGTGTGTGTGTGTGTGTGTGTGTGTGTGTGTGTGTGTGTGTGTGTGTGTGTGTGTGTGTGTGTGTGTGTGTGTGTGTGTGTGTGTGTGGGTGTGTGTTTATATATATATATATATATATATATATATATATATATATATATATATATATATACTTGTACAGACAAATATATATGTATGCAGATACAGGTTGATAGGTTCATAGGTGTTTACTAGGCTAATGACCACAAGGGCATTTCTAAGCCTAGCCATACATCCCAAATAATCTCTGACAAGTTCTGGTACCCTTGATAAGTGTATGCAGGGGCCTGGGAGATGAACCATTTACAGGCTGTATGTGTCCATTAGAAACATAGTTGCCAGACTAGGCAGGAATTTCCTGTTCTCCATCCAATAGTCCAAGTTACACTTGACGTGGGATAGTGAGGAACTCTGATTCACATAGATGTGGACACTGTTCCAGAGAAGCGGTAGTCTCTGCGATACATATCTGTCTCTCCAGCAGGTCCTATTTATATGAAAGGTAAGGTTTTAAGTCTAGAATTGGAAATTCTCGTGCTGTTTGTTTTGTAGATATGTAAGAGTCACATCAGAGAGTGGTCTGACAATGCCTTGTATATCAGACATAGATCTCCCCTCAATGGCCTGTAGGAGACAGAATGCAAGGATAGGGCCTTCAGGAAGTCTGCACAGTACATGCAACTTATGCCCTGTACTCTTTTAGTGAGGTGCCTCTGTGGATGTTCCAGTTGCTGTATAGGCCTGGTTAGGTACAATGGTAGATGCCATACATTAGTTTATAATTTGCACAACACAGAATGATTTCCTCACAACTGTAGACTCGAAATGGTCAAAGTCTAGATTACTGTCTATGTGTGTCCCCGAGTCCCTGACTACTGGGTCAACTATTAGGAATCTTCTTCTTCTTTCGGCTGCTCCCGTTAGTGGTCACCACAGCAGATCAACTGTTTCCATTTCTTCCTGTCCTCTGCATCTTGCTCTGTCACACCAACCACCTGCATGTCCACTCTCACCACATCCATAAACCTTATCTTTGGCCTTCATCTTTTCCTGTTACCTGGCAGCTTCATCCTTAGTATCTTTTTCCCAATATACTCTGCATCCCTCCTCAGCACATGTCCAAACCAAGGTAATCTTGCCTCTCTGGCTTTGTCTTCAAACCTTCCAACCTGGGCTGAATCTTTAATATACTTATTCCTAATCCTGTCCATCCTACTCATACCCAGTGCAAATCTTAACATCTTCAGTTCTGCCACATCAAGCTCTGACTCCTGCCTTTTTGTCAATGCCACTGTCTCCAACCCATATAACATAGCTGGTCTCACTACCCTCTTGTAGACCTTCCCTTTCACTCTTACTGGTACTCGTCTGTCACAAATCACTCCTGACACTCTTCTCCACCCACTCCATCCTGCCTGTACTCTCTTCTTCACCTCTCTTCCACACTCACCATTACCCTAAACTGTTGATCCCAAGTACTTAAACTCATCCACCTTCGCCACCTCTACTCCCTGCACCCTCACCATTCCTCCATCCTCCCTCTCATTCACACACATATGTTCTGTCTTAGTCCTGCTGACCTTCATTCCTCTTCTCTCTAGAGCATATTGCCACCTCTTCAGGGCCTCCTCCACCTGTTCCCTACTCTCACTACAGATCACAATGTCATCTGCAAACATCATAGTCCACGGGGACTCCTGTCTGATCTCGTCTGTCAACCTGTCCATCACCATTGCAAATAAGAAAGGGCTCAGGGCTGATCCTTGATGTAACCCCACCTCCACCTTAAATGCATCCGTCACTCCCACCGCAGACCTCACTGCTGTCATACTACCCTCGTACATATCCTGTACCACTCTTACATACTTCTCTGACACTCCCGACTTCCTCATACAATACCACAACTCCTCTCTGGGCACCCTGTCATATGCTTTCTCTAAATCCACAAAGACACAATGCAACTCCTTCTGACATTCTCTGTACTTCTCCATCAACACTCTCAGAGCAAACATTGCATCTGTAGTGCTCTTTACTGGCACAAAACCATACTGCTGATCACTAATCATCACCTCCCTTCTTAACCTAGCTTCCACTACTCTTTCCCATAACATCATGCTGTGACTGATCAGTTTAATCCCTCTGTAGTTACTATGTGCTTGCTATTTATATGTACGTGCTGTCCCTGGAAATGCTTCTTAAAGAGACAACACATGCACTATTCTACAAATATTTTATGTTACAAAACTAAAAAACAATACCTCTGAACCTATCAAGAATGACACCTCCTATTTTGATTAAACAGATATTGTCAATATTCCTGCAAACAAATTTAGTGCAAACTTCACCCCTCACCCCCAAGATTTCTATCCAAAGCCAGAAATATCTGAATGTCTTACTTTCCCAATTATGTCTAAACATCATTTACTGAAAGTGCTAACCAACACTAAAAACACTTCCCCTGTGGGACATGACAAAATACCTGGTTGCCTAATTTATAGCAATAAACATGGTCTTGCAGACACACTCCTTAAACTATTGAGCCTTAGTTTCACTACTGTTTTTGTCCCTGATACATGGGACACTGCAGTGCTGATGCCCTTCCACAAGGACAGCCTTAAAACTGAAGCATGTAGTTACAGATGTATCAGGTTTAGAAGCCTCACCTGCAAAGCCATGTAACATATTACAACAGACATCATAATCTATGATATGAATAACCTTAATAGACTTTACTCCATCAGTTTGGTTTGTGAAGAGTAGATCATGTCTACTAAATCTGGTAAATTTCTTTAAAAGGGTTACGGAAGTTGTAGACAGAGGTCATGTGGTACATATGGTTTATATTGGCCTGCCAAAGGCTTTTAATACCATTCCCCATGTCAGCACCATACAGAAGCTAAATACTTTAAAAATGTATTCATATATAGTGAGATAAATAGCAAACTGGTTGAGACACACAACCACATAGTGCAAGTTACATGTGTCTCATCAGAAAACAAGAAAGTGACTAGCAATGTCTATCACAACTCAGTGCTGTGACCCTTCTTTTTCAGCATATGCTTCTCAGATATTCAAGCAGAGATCCGAGATATCTTACTAACAATGTTTCTGATACCCAAACCCTCTAGTATGAGCTCTCCCTAGTAAACTCTACTACAAATCGGTTCAGACTAATATTAAAAAGTATAGCATCATCAGTTTTGGTAGGACACCTCTCACCTCATCATACTATATTGACAACACACTACTACAGAATAAAAATGTAGTCAGGGAATAGGAATGTGGGTTGATAACTTTCTTTTGATGATCATGTGACTATGGTTGCTGGAAAATCCTTTTATTTAGCATAGCAAATTGTCAAAACAATATCCATAATGCTCAGCATCAAGTAAGGCAATTAATGAGTACAATGCCCCTTTCAGGATGGCTCTCACTAAACATATCAAAAAATTAAATGCTATCCAAAGGCTCCTAATCAAATAGATCAGAGGCCTAAGGAATTGGTCCATCAGTACCCATATTTATGGGGACCCAATAAGATGAAGCACTTAGATGTTTGAATTCAAAAGGTTTTTGTTATGACAGCTAAGGATATGTGGTAACAGACTAAAAAATATATAAGCAGTAAAATTTTTTTAGTCCCGTTAGTTTTATATATGCATCAGGCATAGTGTTATCAATCAGAGGACAGGTTTTGAAAAATTAATAAAGATATAAAGGAATTTTTCTAGAAAGGAAAGGGAAATAGTTAAGTGGGATGAGTTAATCCTTCCAATAGAACAAGGTTCATAGGTAAGTACTAAGCTAGCTGCCCTTGTGGGCCATTTTAAGCTTAGTCAGTTTTCCTCCAAGGAGAAAATAAAACTTTGCACTTTGTGTCTGGGAGATAAACCTCTTAACCATTATTAGTCCAACTCCAACAAATAAGGCTATCAACCTGTACACTATTCAAGATGTACTCAATTACCAGAGGGCAAAATTAAACTCTGCACCCTGTATCTGTGAGGAAAAGACCTTAACCATTATGCCAAACTTCCCTGTAGTTTGGGATTACCTGATTTGAATGGATATTTTAGAACTGCACAGCTAGGGCTCATCTGTATAATGTGAGCTGAACATTATAAATCAAACAGGAATGAGATGATGGTGAAGCAAGGAGAAGTTCAAGAACAAAGGAGAGAATATAATTTTGGATGTAGATCCTTAAGGAGAATAATAGCCATACATAATATTACATTCATGCAGGAGAAAGTATTCTAAGAACTAAACCAACACAAACACGGAGAAAGCAGATTTTCCCAAGAACTAAGTCAACAAAAATGGAGAAAGCAGATTTTTCCAAGAACTAAGCTAACACAAAAATCGAGAAAGTAGAATTTTCCAATTGGGATGACTGCAAGTAGGAGTAGAGAAAATATGCAAGAGGGGACTGGAATATACTGGAGAAAACTGGCAAAGGAATCAAGGTATTTGGAGCAAATAACCAGAGACGGAAAGGTGATAAAGTGGGATAAGGCCAGGAAGACATTTGGACTGCAGGCTAAAGACTGCTTTCCCTACTAGGGATTGACATTAGAGTATAAGCAAAGAGAAAGGGATAGAGGAATCCTAAGTAAAAAAAAATCTGATCTAGAAGAGTTTTAGCTGAATCTAGAGTAGACATTGCTGTTAAAAAGGGGGTAATTAGTAGGGTATATAAAATATTGCACAATAACTGTAAGAACCAATCAGATGAGCTTAGAAAGGATTGTGAAGAGAGACTGGAAAAGCAATTTACAAGGGAACTGTGACAGGACGTATGAATGACTTTCAAATATGCAACAAAGAAGAAAAAGTTTAGACATTTTGCTTAGAAGTGTTTTCATTGATATTTTTATACCCCAAGCAGACTTCAAATAATTTTTCCTCAGATTGATAGCAAATGTTGGAGGTGTGATGGGGAAGAAAGAGGTAATCAGGAATATACATTTTAGGAGTGTAATGAGTTGGCAGATTTAAAAAAATTATCTGCAGAGTACTGTGTCATAAATATTTGCTGAGCAAATGGCTGTAACTAAGGAAATTATTGTTTTGAGCTGTGACTTGGGATCTGAATTGTCTAGACATAGTAGGGTCTTGTTAAGTCAAATTCTGCTGGTTGCCAAAAAAGAAATAAGGCCTCCTTGGAAGTATTGAATATTATAAAAGAGACAAAAGAACTAGAGGAGGGATTTTCAGAAAATGGAAGGAGCAAATGACATAGAAATCAATGGAATCTGCCAGAATAATACATGAAGAATAATGTTCAGGAAGTTTAAAGTAAGGCATGAATTTTGCAAATTATATAATGCTGGATTGATAATTATAAAAAATAAAATATATGTAATGTATAATGGATGCAAAAGGAAAAATGTTAAAGGTGTTTAAAAGATAATAATCTATAACAAATGTGATACCTAACCCAAGTGCCAGATTCAGCAAAATCACTTGCATGATTACTTAAATGCAACCAGAGTAGCAGAGTGTGGCCCATCCTTGATTAACAATGTAGTAAGAGCAACACTGTGCAATATGGTCAAACTAATTAGGGAATTAGCTGACAAAAATCTCCCAGATCATGTACTGCCCAGCACTGTATAATACAGGTCACATGACCTAATGATTCCCCGTAGCATGTACGTAGCATGCTTCTGACAAGGCATGGACACACCACTATGATTATAGCAGTAAATTCAGATAAGGGCTAGACAACAAAGTCCCTATCATTTTTTACAATAAATGGAAAGGAATTGGGAGCACAGGGCAGCTATATTTTAAACAGTTTAAATTGTTTAATGTTTTATTTTAACTTAAGCAACATTATAGCATTTTTCTTTATTTATTTTTAAAAGTTTTGCAATCTAAAGATTTTATTATCATTTATTGTTGTTTATTATTTTAGACAATGATTATTTTTTTATCCATGACAAAGGGTGTCATGTGTCTAAATTATTCCTACTCCAAGATAGCATTATTTGCACTGTCTCCTTTCATTATACCTTGACTCCCATATGCAGTGTTCAAGACCTGTAGACATCTGCCAATTCTGAGGAAGTGCTTTTCATAGTAGAGCGGATAAAGGATATTTTTCATGTGTGTTCCCAGTGCAGGTTCCTGGCATCATTGTCACTTCCCTGGGGTGTACTGTCCATCTTCAAATTTTCTAGTGGCACCCAGGTTTCCATTTTCAGCAGTAGTTAAGTGGGACCTGTCTTCCAGAAAAAACTCTTAGAGTGTTGTATTCTAATGCAAGGTCCATCTGCAATATGACAAGGATTATTACAGACCTTTGGCAAAATGTTGATCTTGCATTCATCATTGAAACTTGGTTGGATACTATTTTCAACCTTTACATAGCATCAGATATTCCATCTGGTTTCTTAGTAACTTGATAACATAGGACTGGTAAGATCAGGGAAGGATTGGGTATGGTTGTGTCAGGAGCAGGACAGAGTTGGCTCAGGGTACAGATAGAGACATTAATACATTTGAACATATCTTAACTACAACAACAAAACATATACTTCTCATCAACCTTCCACCCAGTTGTGTGAGGATATTCCTTCAGGAGTTCACTGACTTCCTCCTGAATTCAATTGCTTGTTATGAGCAGTTTATGGCATCTGGTGAGTTTAACCTTTGGGTTCGGGATGATTCAGTGATTCTTAGACAAGAAATGAATTGTACTACAAAAGGTTTTGGTTTTGCTCTGGAATTATATTGGCAGCTCATAAAATGGGTCATGTTTTCGACTTTAGTCTTCTGGGCTTGAAGACATGTGACCTGGTAGTAGAGACAGTCACGTGGTCTAACCATTTCCTGGTCTGTATTGATCTAGAACTGTGGCCAATTAGTTTTATCTGGAGGATAGTGCAAGGTCTCTGAATGAGTTGCTGGGCAATTATAAAAGTTCTATAGCCTCATTCCATGACTGTTTGACCCAAAGTTAAATTTGTCCAGTTTCTACTAAAAGTTATAAACCATGGTTTGACTATGATCTTCACAGGTTAGAGTGCTGGTTGTGGAGGGCAGAGTCATGGAGTGACAAACCTGAAATGGAAAGAACACTATTACATTCATCATGCAGAAATCACTTGAGAAAAGGTGACTGTTCTATCTAGAGAGATCTCTGAGGTATCAAATTCAGTGGCTATACTCTTTGGTGTGGTCAAGGTGTTGTGCTCCTAACCTGTCTGACAACATGAACTTTTTTGCTTATTTCTTTACCAACTAAGTTGCCACTATCAGATCTGCCCTGCCACCCCTAGAACCCATGAGTACTGCTGAAATTCCTGACAGTTCTTTTGTTATACCTTGAATGGAGTTCAACATGCCTGTTTATGATAAATTTATCAACAACCTGCAGATTGGATCTTTTGTGTATTGTGGTTAGTTAAAGCTAGTCTTGATGTTTTGGGACCAGTTATTCACCACACAATGAATTTTTCATTGACTATCAGGATTCTGTCAATAGCTTTGAGGAAAGCAGTGTTCATTTCAACTCTTATAAAACATCTCTTGACCTTAATTGTCTTGGCAATTTCTGCCCAATATCTATCTTTCTATTCTTAGGTAAGGTTATTGCAAATCTTGTTTTTAAGCAAATATAGACTATTTTTTTTAGAAAATAAACTTACAGACAGATTTCAGTCTTGGTTGTGCACTTGACATAGAACTGGAACTGGTCTGAAATAGGTTGCTAATTATCTCCTGATGGCCAGGGACCATTGTTTTTACTCTGTGTATGTCCTGCTGGAACTCTCAGCAACATTTGATTATGTTGATTGTGGTCCATTGACTGTTTAAAATCTTTCTATGGGCTCTCCAATATGGTCTTAGATTGATTTACATCATATCTAGCCAACTGTGTCCAAAGGGTCTGTTCAGGGTTGATGAAATCTTCAGCTTAGCCATCAGACTGTGAAGTCACTCAAGATTCAATTCTTAATCATTCACTTTTTGCAATATGTATATATATATATATATATATATATATATATATATATATATATATATATGCAAACACACACACACACACACACACACACACACACACACACACACACACACACGCACACACACGCACACACACACACACACACACACACACACACACACACACACACACACACACACACACACACACATATATATGCTTCCATTAGGTGATCTCAACAGGGAGATGAGACTTGCATATCATAGTTATGCAGAGAACACCAAAATATATCTCTCCTTTCTCCTTAAAACATGGATGGTAAATGCTTACTCACTAGCAGACCATCTTGAAGCCATACATTTATGGCTTTCAGTAGTTAGTTGAAAGTGAACACTTCCAAAACTGATAAGATATTTGTCTTCCCTTTCTCTGACAGTCATATTTTTTACAATGGTAATAAGCTTGTGTGTTGAGAAAGTGTACAATTTAGGAGTAATCCTAGATCAAAGGCTGACTCTTATGGACCAAGTACCAACTGTGGTGAAATTATTATTTCCATTTAAGGAACATAATTATGATAAAGCACTTTTTATCTCAAGCTGATCTCTGAGTAGAGGATCATGTCTTAATCTGTTTATGGCTGGATTGCTCCAATGCCCTTTAACTAGGACTCCTCAAATCTGAACTTGACTGTCTATAGTTAGTGTAAAACACTGTTACCAGGATACTTACGGGTACAATGCATTACCAACATATTATTTCTGTGCTGTGATTTTGCACTGGCTGTCAGTTAATTTTAGGATTACATTTAAAGTCCTGGTGTTGGTGTATTTGTCTTGTAAATGACTTTGCTCCTTCACACCCAAAATGGGGTGGCATATGTTACAGCTAGGGGTTGCTGGTGGTTCCTCAGGTGTGGCTTGAAAATTCAAGTGTTCATTCTTTCACATACCAGGCTCCTCACTTGTGAAATTTACTACCTCAGTTGGCTGGCTTTCATAGGTCATTGAAAACATATCTCTTTGAAGCTGTTTATTATTGAGGAGGATAAGGTTTACTGTTAATTTATCTTTCCACAAAATTACTTTGTGGTTTATATCTGTTCTAAATATGTGTATGGTGTTTTGGTAAAATAAACCTAAAATGAAGTTAAAGTCAGAAAGGGGGAAGTACAAGCACATGAATGCCTCCAATCTCTTAATCCCTGCATCATCCTTTGTCTGTCGCTTCCTGCACATCCTCAGGCACCACAACAGAATCCTTCACAACTCACACTCCCAAATACCTTGCTCCATCATGTCCCCATAAACATGGGCACCACTGAACCAGTCCATGCATGGGCACATAGTCCATAGCCACATACCTTGTTTCAGCTTCATTAATTCCACATCCTGAAAAAACTCAAAACTGTCACAGAATGCTCCACAACACTGAAACATCCCCCTCTGGCTCCACCAGGCACAAAATAATTTTAGTCTACAAATAAATCCAGTCCCTCTCAACCACCACACCAACTACATCCTTGAATTTCTGAGTCCCTCACCCTCCCTGCCAATGGCACCAAATATAAGGCAACTAACAATGGAGAAAGGGGACAGCCCTGCCCAGCCCCCCACCTAGAAACAACCCATCAGAGAACCCTCCCACTACAACCCCTGTCCCAGATTTCCCATGCATCTTCCCGATTAACCCCATCACTGCATCAGGGAATGCAAATGTTTCCACTGCCCTACTCACAAAATGCCAGCTCACTCTGTCAAATGCTCTCTCCTCATTAAGACCCAACAACAACAACAGTGGCACCCTCTCATACTCTGCCTCTATCTGGATCATCATTGCTCCACAAATGCTGTCAAATATTTGAACCCTTCCACAAAAACTACACAAATCCACAGCTATCAATTCTGGCAACATACTCCATGACCATGGTTCAAAATTGAAATAGGCTTACATGAAACTGGATCCAGTGGGCCTCCACCATCTCAATGCACCAGCCAACAGAGCTTTTCCATCAGGACACTGGTGTTTCCCTCCCTCTAAAACACTGGTGAAGAAAACCTTCCAGACCTTTACCTCTGTCCTCCCGCCCAGCCTCCAAACCTCCACCAGAACACCATCTATTTCTGAAGGCCTCCCCACAGACTGACCACAAATCACCACCTTTATCTCATTTCTACCCATCCTGACTATTAATTGTTGTTCTTCCTGAATTTGGCCATGACTTTTTTCTTTTGTTGTATGGCCTGTTAAGATAAGGATTCCACCAGCATGGTTTGTTTTTGGTGTTATATCTGGGCTTACTTCTGGTAGATATGGCAGCTTCAATGCAGCTATTTACATGTTTGTATGGGGTTTCAATAAATAATTCTGCATAGGTAGCAGTGCTCTTGGGTGGAGCCATTAATTTTGACAAACCATCACTTAATAGGATGTAGCTTGCTTTAATATAACTCCTAACTGTTACAGGTATTGTTGTGTTTTTGGGGTTGATTTTTATATTGAGGGAGACACTTTGTGGACCAACTTCACCAATGAGGACATAACACAATGGGGAGGGGGTTCAGTGCTTTCCTGTGTTGCTGAGTACTAGGTCCAATATATTTGATCCTCTGGTTGGATAGTGCACTATCTGGTCCAGGGTGTTTGTGTTGATAAAACCCAGGAAACATTGTGACCGTGAGTTAGAGGCAGTGTACATTTCATAGGTTCATAGGCTCATAGGCTGCTACTAGGCTAGCAGCCCTAGGGCCTATACAAGCCTAGCCATAACAATTTTCTGGCTATTTCTTCCCACAATATTTACCTCCGTGGACCACTGTCTAGCAGGACGACTGACATGAACCCTGGGGTGAATTTCCTATCTCCCATCCACTCGTCAAGGTTCCTTTTGAAGAGGGCCAAAGAGGTACTTTGCTTGACATGTATGGGCAGTCTATTCCAGAGTCTGGGGAATCTTTGGGTCAGGAACCTTTCCCTCCAGCATGTTTTTTTCATTGTGATGACAAGGTTTAGATCCCTGAAGCATGTGGCTCTGAGGGATTGGGATTTCTTTTAAGTGTAGCATGTCCAACAGCTCTGGGTTTGACATGGCCTTGTATGTTAAGCAGAGATCACCTCTGAGTAGACAATATGCGACAGAGTATAGCTGGAGTTTTTTTAGATGGTCAGCATATGGCATCTGCTTTAGGCCTGTGATTCTTTTATTGAGGTATTTCTGCAGCCAATCCAGTTGTTGTAGATGTCTTGAGAGGTACATACCAAATGGGGTGTTGTACTCTATAATGAGTCTAATGAGAGACGAGTACAGTGGGACAATGACCTCCTTTTTTCCTGGATGAAAAGCCCTTAGTGATGAGGTGTGCCACATAGAAGGATTTCCTGACTGTTGTGATGATGTGGTTATTGAATGTGAGACCACTGTCCACCTGTGTCCCTAAGTCTCTTATCACACTTTCGGTGTTTAGTGTACTGCTATTTAGGTGGTAATTCACGCGTACATGTTTTTTCTCAAAGGGGATAACTATACATTTCTTGACATTGAGCTTGAGCCCATGGCTCTCGCACCAAGCATCTGTTTCTGTTAGGCCCTTTTGAAGAATATCCACATCATTTGGGGATTCAATAATGGCTCCTAGTTTGCAGTCATCTGTGAACTTTGTTAGCTTGGCCTGTACTTTAGAGAAGTAGATGCGAAACAAGACTGGTCCCAGGACTGAACCCTGAGGTACTCCACTTGTCACTTGCCTGAAGCTGGATTTGGAGTCGGCTATTTTTATAGTGTGGGTTCTGTCAGTAAGCCAGTTGGCAACCCATCAAGTGACGTAAGGATTAATGCACAGCTTAGTAAGTTTATCTATGATTCCAGAATGGCGGATGGTGTTGAAGGCCTTGGTGAGGTCCAGATAGGCTGTGCGGACCACTTTACCCTCATCCACAGCTCTGGAGATTGATTTGAAGAAGTCAATCAGGTTTAGGAGACAAGATCGGCCCTTCATGAACCCAAACTGGGTGGGGTCCAGTGTTTGAAGGTTGCCAATGTCTTTGTTTATAAGTTCCATGATAATATGTTCCATGGCCTTGCAGATAAGGCTCATCAGACTGATGGGGCGGTAGTTCCCAGGATCCAAGTTGGATCCCCCCTTGTGGAGTGGGATAATTGTAGCTGTGCACCACTCAGTGGGCATGAAGCCTGAGGTGAGGCTATGATTAAACATGACACTTAGGTGAAGTGCCAGTTCATTTTGTAGTTCATGTAGTACACAGCCCAGGATGTCATCTGGTCCCATGGATGCTGTATTCTTAGCTTTGGAGAGTGCAATTTTTACCTGTGTGGCCATTATTACCAGAATTTGGCAAAATTTCAGTATTGAGATGGGCCCTTAAGGGGGTGGGAGGGGGGTGAAGTTGACACTGAATCGATCTGCCAGGATATTGGTAATATCCTTGGGATCAGTATATTTAATGCCATTCTGTTGCATCTCAGAGCATATCTGAGCATTGGCATTTAGATTATTGGCATAGCTATAGAATGCCTTGTGGTTGTCTTTGGAATCTTTGGCAATTTTATTTTTGTAACTAGTTTTGAAGGATTTTATGAGGGATCTCAGCTTCTTACTGAGGCTGGTAAGGAAGTTTATAAAAGGGTACTATAAGGCTCCCATAAATAGGGTATTTGATTGGGCGGTGAGGGCCTCTATTAGGTCTTGGTAAGAGCTGTGAGCTTGTGAGTCATTAAGGGTGAATTGTAGCTGGCCAGTCATGGTTGAGATCCTTTTCTATGGCAACTTGGATATGGATTCATTCCAAGGCATCATGCTGTTATCCAACCTAGAGTTGTATATGTAGATTGAGATGCCTCCACCTTTAGCCCCTGTCTGTGCTGCTGTTGGTCTAAATGTGTGGAAGAGACTAGCCTTCCACTGCCAGAGTACTTTTGGAGGCTTTAAACCAAGTCTCAGTAACAACACAGGTGTCTATATTCTCCAGAGGGAGAGAGGAGAGTTTGTAGGATGTGGAGTTTCATGTTTAGGCTCCTAGCATTCAGCAGGAACACCATAAGGTTGTTTTGAGTTTTTTTTATTTTTTTGGTATGTTGGTAGTTTATTGTCTAAAAAGGCTGTAAGGGAAAGATAAAGTTTTAGCAAATATCCAAAAGCCCAAGATGTGACAGGTGCAGACCATCCTAGGCAAAACAAAATGGTCTGTTAACTGTGTCCTCCCATGCTGATAGATATCAGATTCCCCTGGAGTATCACCAGAAACTAAACCAATTATTAAAATCAATTATTTTCTGTTCATACTTGGTGAAGGTTGAATGCTGCTCAGTGCAAGGCAATAGACCAGTATGTGGCACATATTCAGAGAGATCCATAATGTCTCTTTTCATATAGTCCAATAAGGTATGTTTCAAATCATTTACACTCACATGGACTATGAAAGAATCATATTGGTATCTTTGGTGCAGAGATTTAAGTGCATGCATAATACTGCAAATCTTAATTCTAGACAGGCAACTAACTGTTATCTTCTCCTTGTCCACCCTGGTGAGAGGAATATCTGCATGTCATATGATAGAATCCTCAATGACAAGAGTACCAGGTAAAGGGTTTGGTTGCATTACGGAATTTTTTTCTTGGAGGATCATTGGCTAAAGGCTGATATGTAATGTTAAGTGTTGTTTTTGGTGTGTGCTTTAGTGATTGCTGAGGGTAGGTATTGTAGTTTGATGACTTAGGAGGTTTTTCAGGTTTGGAGGGGGTCTTTTATGTGTGACAGCATAAAAAGGTCTATGTGTGTGGTGAATGGTATGTATGAAGGATTTAGTATGTGTGTTTTGGGCAACCTTGTTTATAAGCTTCATTTTTGCCTCTAAGGAAGTTATGTATGTGCATCTCTCACATACTGCATTAGTATCTTTAATGATTAAAATATTGCCTCAGTACATGAGACAATTACTACATTGTCTAACAATGCCTGTGTTTATGAAGCTGGCCACATGGACATTAAGGAATTGCAAACCCATGTTGTCAGAAACTGTATTAGGGTTGGACTATTTATTCTGGATAAGTGTCTTGGTTTTACATGGGTAACCCCAGTGTTGTCTAGGGTGAAGGTTAGATGTCAGATAGTGCTACAGCCTTAGTGCTGTATGACTCTGTGTAGCTGCCCTAAGCTTAGTTCCACACAAAGCCATTCTGTGTTATGGATTAAAGTCCTAAGTACTAGCTTTATAGGTTTGCCACTATATAGGATGCTGTTAACCATCACTGAGCTGTGAACACTTCTGCAAAAAGGCACCTAATTTATAACAGACAGAAAAATCTGAAAATTAACTCCCGAGCCCTCTGGCCAATAAATGACTACAGTTTAACTCTCTAGAGTGTCACCCAACTTAGAGAGACCAGATAAATACCTTCTTCCACAGGATGGACAGTTCTGGAACTTGATAATGCAAAAGCACAGCGATGGCAGCTCTAAAGTGCAGATTAAAACCTAAGTTCCTAAAAATCCCTCTGGCTGATGAAAAAATCTCACTTTAAGCCTTGTTGTATTTCCCATCTCTGACTTACCAGGCTACATTACTACTGCCACTAGAATAACATTCCCAGTCTTTTTAATGTAAAAACACACTTTGGTTTGCCAAAAGTGAAAAGGTACCAACTAGCTACAACAAATATTTGCCATTTTACACTCCCTTGTATGTTTACCAACTCAGACAGACCAGGCTGCCTTTCTACTCCAACTAAAATTGCAGCATAGGCCTTCATAATATGAAAACCCACTTTAGCTAGATAAAATTAAAAACATATAGGAAATAAATCAAATAACTAGCTACAATAAATTATTCTCACTTTAAGCATTCTTGCATGTTTTCCAACTCTGACTGACCAGGCTACTTTACTACTGCCACCAGAATAGTAGTCCCAGTCTTCTTAATGTAAAAACACACTTTGGTTGACCAAATGTGAAAATGCACAAACTAGCTACAAAAAGTAATTGTCACTTTAAGCTCCCTTGTGTGTTTCTCAACTTAGGCAGACCAGGCTACCTTTCTACTCCCACTAGAACTGCAGTCCCAGTCCTTTTAATATAAAAACACACTTTAGTTAGCCACAACTGAAAAGGTACCAAAAACAAGTCTAACAACTAGCTACAAGTATTGCAAGTCAATTCAAAGGCAAACAAGCCAACAATGAGTAACACTCATACACTTCAAGGCAATTACAAAGTACACAGTTTAAGGGGATGGCTTTCACAGTTTCTTCTGTCAGTAATCAGAAAAATAAACAGAGATGATAAGACTGGGAGGAACTTCTAGGGCCAGCTATTCAGTAGGGGTAGAAAGCTCAAAAGCCTCCAAGTATAAAATCAAAAATGAAATAATGAGGGTGAAAGGAAACCGAACTCAGAAAAACACATAGGCCCAGCGGAGAAACCAAAAAGCAATGCAGACTATAAAATGCCTTAAATTAATAGCTTTAACTTAAGATAATGAGAAAAAAATGATTTAAATGGTAAGATAAGTGCAATTATAAATGTACTTAAAATGCACTTCCCTGAATGCAAAAATGTAGCCCAAATGCTTTTGTTATTAAGCTTGTAGCAATCTCATTTTCCATAAGCACTCTACTGTCTCCATCTTTTAATACTTTGCCCTTCTGCCAGAATTTTGTCAGGATCAAATCTTTCTGCTGGTAGGATTTAATCTTTACTAATACAGGTCTTGGCTGCTTTCTTGTGGCCAGGTTTGGAGCATACATATGATGTTCTCTTTCAATTAGCAATCCTGCTGTAGAATACCAGTCCAGTTGTTTATTTGTGCCTTCATAAAATTAATACGGTCTGTTTCTCTGGTACAGCAAAAAATCGTAGGTTTTCCCTTTGTGCATTGTCCCCTAATTCTACCATTTTTTTGAAAAATCTCTTCTTTGTCTGTCTCATACTCAGCTAGTGTTTTCTTTATTTCACCCATTTAGTTTTGCAGTTTTATCAGTTCATCTGTAGGTGTTTAAAGCTGCTGCCATTTTTCTATCCTTTTGTTTTTTGAGTTTATATACTCCTTCAATGTTGCATTTATCTTAATCAGCTCTGAGCACATTTGACTTATTTTTCCTATAGAATACTGAAAGCCATGACTTGCACCAAAGCCGGAGCTTGAACTGCTTTTTACTGAACAGCTACACGATTCTTCCCAGTCAGTGTTTTCTCTTCACCTTTTCTAGTTGATTTTCTTTCAGCCTGTCTTAGTTTCTTCCTTGTTGGTACTTACTAGCCAGCAACTGGATTTACTAAAAGTGGCAGAGTTCCAGTTTCGTTTTTACACTGAGACAGTTAAAGTTAAGCTGTTGATCAGTTTGCAGCCATCCTGTATGTCCCATTCTCTAGAAAACTGTTGATTCCCCATGACAGATTGTAAAGAAACAGAATCAGTTTTAAAAATAAAATGACATTAAAGGCAACTCAACACTCCTAAATAAATAAATAAAATTGGACAGTATGGTGGCACAGCGGTAGCACTGTCACCTTACAGCAAGAGGTTCTCCAGTTTGATTCTCATCTGGAGTGCCTTCTGTGCGGAGTCTGCATATCCTCCCTGTATTCATGGGGGTTTCCTCTGGGTGCTCCAGTTTCCTCTCATGTTACAAAGACATGCATCTGGAGCATTTTTCCCTAGGCCGCCACTGAAAATTGGCTTTGTTCCAAGTCTGACTTTCCCAGTTAACAAATAATAAGTAAAGAAAGAAAGAAAGAAAAAATGCACTGAAACAATAATAATGGCTCAGCCATATCTCCTTCCAAGAAACTGGCTACCTAGTAGCAGAAGACTAAAACTACACTACACTATACTATGAAATAAAAGACAACATTACCTAAGGCCATGTCTTAAATGGAAACATTATGCAGTAATATAAAAGAAGCATGTTATGTAAGCACACAAAAAAAACTTTATCCCCAAAGCATTCACTCCCAGCACAATACAACAGACTATTTACAATACAAAAAGTAGCACAAAACATGGCATATGTAGATCTAACATAAAATATGCACACAAAGAAAAAGCACAACATCAAATCCCAAACACAGCACAAAATAAACACTAACCACAATGCACAGAGCACCTTAAACAGCCCACCACATCAATCAATGCAACAAAACCGAAATATATTCACTCATAAAGACAACACAGAGTCACAGATATAACAAAAAATCAGTAAAAACACATCCACAGTGTGCATAACTATGACAACATGCAAGCCACGGCAATAAATAGAATTATAAATACACACACACAGACCACTCAGAAACCTGCATTAGAAAATACTTGTTACCCTAATGCATGCCTAGATATGCTTATAGGTTCATAGGTATGTGTGAGGATCTTACAAAGCCTAGCCTTACATCCCCATGGTAGTTATTAGCACTTACATTTTGCATATGAATAATACAACAATAGGTCAAGCAAAGATATGTCGGAATATATACGTTTTTTCCTGTTCATGACAGACAGTGGTATTAATCCAGTGATAAATTTGTGGTTACCCATCAATTCATACAAACTATGTTTGAACTGAGTAAGAGAAGTACTTTGCTTTACATGGAGTGGATGGGAGTTCCACAGATGTGGAATTCTCTGTGATATATATCTATTCACCCAACATGTAATAATAATTTTGCAAAAGATATTGAGATCCCTTGAGCATGTGTTTATGGGACCGTTTGACTTGCAAATATGTAATAGATTTCACAGAATAGAGCATTTTGAGGCTCTCTACACAAAACAAAGGTTACATTAAATAGGATTGAGCCTTCATTATTATGCATTATTGCATAAGCGTATTCATAAATGCTGTCCTTGCTTACTTCCCAATGTGGAAAATACCATGGGCAAATTTGTTTGACAGCTATATATTTACAGATGAGGAATTGTATATACATGAATGTTTTCATTTCTGTAATTAAAAACCTGAAAAAAAGATAAGAAAAAAAATACTGAACAATTTACGTAGACTGGGAGTACATATAAGGATGGTATTACAGGTAGTTAATTGGCTTAAATGGCTACCGACAGTATTAAATTGGAGAAAAATAAAAAAAATCAAGAAAAATCTAAAGAAAAAGAAATTATTAGATTATCAAAAACATCACTGAATGTCCTGATTCCATGTTATTATAAATAGCAAAGCACTGGATATCAGAAGAAAACAACTTATTTACAGAAATGCTGCCATGCAAAGTATGGGCCTTAATAAATTATAGGTTACAGCCTTGATGGAAGGCTTTGTTTATCATCTCTGATTAATTGCTGTGTAAAGAATCTGGAAAAACAAGTCAGATAAAGATGACAGAAATAAAAGAAGAAATACACTGAAAAATAAATCACAGAAGATTCTGGGAACTGCAGTATAAAACCATACACAGGAAATAATAATGCAAGAATGCAATGCAAAGGGCATGTGATGAGTACATAAAAGCAGAACAATAATAAAATGTTGTCTGCCAGTGGAACTATTTGTTAATTTATGCAGCAGCTGTTCATGCTGTTGTGACAACCTCATACCATAGAAGCTCAGATAGTGTTCAGATAATCTTGACATTGATAACAATAGTGTTAAAGAAGCTTAACCTGTTACAAACTGAAGTGAAGACTGTATTTTGCTAGGAGATAACTATTTTAGATGAAATAATATGGCCTAAGACAGTAATACAATTAAAAAGATAAATATTTAAAAACACTGGCCAAAATTTAACAACACAAACTGGTATCTCAAGAGGGATACTAGGGAAAACATTGTTTATACAAACATGTTATAAAACTTGGCATGGACTGCTTGCAAAGGTAGTGTTGTTAGATTAATTTGCAGGGTTAAAGAAAGCACAATCCTTACAGTAAGTAATTCCACTAGAACAGGAATAAGAAAGAATAACACTAAGCAATTCCACCAGAAGAGAAGTAAGTAAGAATAATAAAAAAAAGGATGAAATAAGATGCTGGCCCTTAATGACCTTTAGTTTATACAAATTCAAAAAGCTGAGCAGGTAAATAAATCCTAGTAATTTTAATGTGCTACCTTACTGGTGGAGGAAGATTGAACGTTCAAGCTGCAGTTGCCTAAGTTTAAACTTCCTGACGATTGGAGTTCCTCTGTAGGAAATCAGTGTCAGTTAGTTGTGCTAGAAGTGATTCAATTTTTGGGGGAATTTCCCCCTCCTTTGAATTAGTGTGACCGTATATTTGCTATACATATGCTTGGGGGGGGGATGATTGATACCTCCCCCAGCAAAAAAATTTAAAAAGTCTTTTTCTCCAGTTTTTTCAACAAATGCAGTTCAGTGATTCTGACCCTCAGTGTATTCACTTTACTCCACTCATGGTGGAAGCGTTTTAATGTGATATCTGATTGCTTTTCATGTTATTGTTGTATTTCTGAGTTGACTTAGTGCTGTTATAAAATAAAGGCATTCCTTAACTTTTGTACACGGTGCCTTTAATACGTTGTTTCAAAGTTGTGACACATATAACTAAAATGACTATCCTTAAAGGTCCAATTGAATAAAGAAAACTGGAGTATCTTGAGTCCTTGGTGTTCATAGACTGCAGTATTTTCAGCATTTCCCTCACTAAATCAACCTCAAAACTTGTGAGCAAAGTTTGTAGCAGCCCTAGTAACAGCTTTTTATGCTTTATTCTTCAGTATTCCCTTTTCTATTGCATTGTTGACCTTATTAATGGAATGGCAGACATCATTTCTTCATGTCAGCTGTCTGCCTTGCTCAATTGCTAGGAACCTTGCCCAATGACACTAAGTATAACTGTGACATTGATGCTTGAAAATACTTTACTTTCTACAATGGAAACAGTTCTGTTACATTTTCTTTGTATGCCAACAGACTAGAAAAAAAACATGGATATTGTTTGTAGCACTGTTCTGTATCTTTAAACATTATTTCTTCATCAGAGTTTGGTAGCAGAATCATTCTCAATTGTCAGTTAGCTGTTATTGTATAATAAGTTAAATTAGTAATATAAGCTATTAGGTATGTGGCTCAATATATTTCCAAAGACGACAAAAAAAGCATCTGCTGATACCCCTCAAACATTTTTAGTAAACTCTTGTCCCCAGCTCAGCTAAAGCAATAATCACATCCCTGATGTCATAATTTCTTCAGGAACTTTTAATTTTTCTAATCTTGAAGTTAAAAATATCAGTTATAGAAACAAAGGACTCACAAAGCTGCCATCATAAAATATATCATGATGTAGCCAGTTTTGGGATATATAAATACTTAAATGTATATTTCTAGAAGTGTACTCCTGATACATCTATATTGGAAATATGGCATAAACATGCATTTACATAACAGGATCCCACTATATATATATATATATGGTTCCCATTCAGAAGCCTGAAACATCATAAGCCTGAAAATCAAAATCCTGAAACCAAAAGCCTGAAAATTCAGAATCCTGAAAACTCAAAATCCTGAAAGCCCAAAATCCTGAAAGACCAAAATCCTGAAACTCAAAATCCTGAAAACACAAATAATGCTAATATGTCACTATAAAGACACTAATATCTGCCAACTGACCCTGACCCTAACCCTAACCCTAAGGTCCGTCACTATCGCACACTCACCTGACCCGCGCCCTAAATCTAACTCACTTAAACCACCCCTAACCCCAATATTTGTCACTATTGCATACATGCCTAACCTGGCCCTAACCCTAACTCACTTAAACCGCCCCTAACCCTAAAATAAAACCATCCGCACACTTACCTGACCCCAACGTATGACCTAACACCACAGGGCTAACAATAGCAAAGCCACAATGACATCAGTATGTCTATTTTGTGTTTTCAGGATTTTGAGTTTCAGGATTTTGGTCTTTCAGGATTTTGGGCTTTCAGGATTTTGAGTTTTCAGGATTCTGAATTTTCAGGCTTTTGGTTTCAGGATTTTGATTTTCAGGCTTATGATGTTTCAGGCTTCTGAATGGGAACCATATATATATATACATATATAGATATATATATATATATATATATATATATATATATATATATATATATATATATATACATATATCTGTAACCATAGACTTCCACAGACTTATACATTTACTGTTACAATTCTTTCTTAAGCATAAAGCTGATTATGTTATCACAGTAACTCTTTTAGGAAGGACATTACTTTTTTTTTTATTGCTGCACATGTCCGTGAGGATCTATGAGAGTATGATTATATAAAATACTTAAGAGAATATGTCTGAAATATAATTATTCAGTGTCCAAATTTGTGAATACTGCTTATTTTACACCACTTAATAATTTCTAATATTTCTGACTAAATTCTTATCGACAGAATTTTGGTTGTTGCATCAGAAATTTGACCTATCTCACTTGCTTGAGTTACTTAAAACCTATCATTAAGCCAGAATTTTTCGAGTTTATGTGATGAATCAGTCTTAAACTAAATGCTTGTTTAAATTTTAATGAAGTATTTTGCCAATAAAAATAATGCAATAACAGTTAAATATTTGGCACTGGTAGATGTTTGTTACATATCATTCGTGATTTTGACATGAGTGCTGTTCCACACCTAAGAAAAAGAAACTAGTTCATCTTCTTCATCTTGCCTGGAATAACAATATAGTGACATTTGACGAATGAAAATGAATATCAACTCATTATTTTACCTTTACTTTAAATTATACCTTCTAATAAACATCCACTGCAGAACATTGTGATCTGCTTTACTGTAGGTAATACGTTTTCTTAGGCATGTTTTGTTATTTTTTGGTCTCTACTTACACAGAAAAATGTTGTGCTTAGAATAATTGAGGCTAAGATAAACCTAACAGCATATGTTGCAGCAAAAGTATTTCTAGTTAAAAAAGATATAGATCATAGACAAGTTTCGACCAAATCAGGATTAAGTACAATCAAGCCATTAGAAGGTCTTCCTTTTCTTATCTGTAGTCTTTTCTTGGCAGTATTCATTGTACAGATATCCAGGTTGTGTCACTGCTTGAAAAAAATAGTTTCATCCACATATCACCTGATATACTCAGTGCTTGTGACCCAAGTATATGTTAAGCTCACAATGAAATACATTGATTCATCAGTGTCCTCATCTTCCCAAACACACGTTGAAATCCAAGACAAAGATGGGGTCTTTTTATTATTATTTCCTCCAGTATATCCTCCAGCAGTAAATCTCAATGTACTACTGCTCATATACAATATACTGTTTGCACATTTTAAAAATGTTATGCAGAAGGCAGCAGCCCTTCTGTAAAGTTTAAGTCAGTGCAATCTCCAACACTAGTAAGTGCTAGCATTTATGGGCACCCAGGTCATACCATAAACATACAGAATAGGCATGCTTAGATGCCAATAACCAAAGCATTTATTTTGAATTGTATCTCATCTTATAGGTGAACACATCAAGCCAGAGCTAAAAGTGGTGGTCAGTGATCTGCTTGTTAGGCCTGATCAGAATAAGGCCTATTAATCCACAGGATTTCTCATTACATACGCACCTTCTATTTGCATTCACTTCACAGTGCAACTTCATTTTCCTTCTTCAGTAGTCATTTTTTGTGGTACATAGAGAGATGCTCCATCTCATTTAGTTTTCCCCAGTATTACTATAAGTTTAACAGTGGGTGCATCCATATCAACAAGAAACCAGGCATACAGTCTGATATTGTATGGCATTGACTATCATATAACCATTCCTTCACTTTATCAAATACTTCCCAACTAGCTGAGTTTGATTCCAAGTCATTGTTCCATACTTAATTAAAAAGTCCCTCAGCGGTTGTCAAGGATTCACAGGCAAAGATGATGGTCATTAGCTGTTTTCTTTTGATTTATCATTACTTGTTATTTTTAGTTTCTTCTTCTACTTATGATTTGTTTCATTCCTTTAATTGACGTGAGACTAGATGTTTATTTGATTAGCTGATCATTTGGGATGCACTTAAAAGTAAATCGCAGCATTGCTCATTCTGCAGATTCCTTTCATGCTATGCATCTACCGAGACTTGGACTATCAATGTCATTTTCAGTTTCGCTTTATATTCCCACTCATCATCTACTGTTTCCTTATGAATTTGCTAAACACCAGATTTCCATCTTGTACATCAGACTGCCTTGCTTTCATACCATAGATTTCATGGATTACAGCTGCTGGTTGACATTTCATAACTCTTGGACAATCATTTGTCAGCTGTTGACAGCCCTGGAATCACTCTTTATGGTTATTTTCTTTTGCTGTTGTGACTTTTTGTGGTTGTGACATCCGGGGCACAAATTATAGACTAAACAGTGGTATTGGCATGGCCCAGAGTATTCCATGACATGATTGTAAACAGGGCATGATTTAATATTTTATTAAAGATGTTGAAGCCGAAGAGTTATAATGTGACGGGAAGTTGATTGCAATGCGAGCTGAACTGACCAATGAAATAAGCAGGTGAACTGTAAATATTCTAAATATGGGGTATTAAGAATGCCATAAAGAGGCGTGGTTAAAGGCATTTATTTTGTCAAACAAAAGCACCCAGTTTACACAAACTGGCATCAATTGTAATTGTGAGAACCAAGAGTATGGATGACAGGTTATGTGCAATAAATTACATAATGTCTGCTAGTGGAAGGAGAAATCTCAAAACTTTGTAGTGTATTTTCATCACAGGAGGATGCACTGTTTAGTTCCTTAGCTACATCTGTTGGTGCTGTCTGTAGTAGGGAAAGATGGATACACTGTATTTGCTTTAATGTCCACTTAAATTTCTGACTTTTAATTTCAGAGCTAGTTCTGAATCGTCAAATTACAACAAACCATGTACTGTTTTGTTCTGTTCTTTAACTTATGTACAACAGTCACAGAGTTGAGACTTCTTTGCACAACTACTTTCTGTTTATTAATTCCATTTCGTTTGTGACCTACTCCTTGAAATCAGCATGCTATGTTTGACTGACTTCTTTTTGTTTTGTTTAGAAAACTTGATACATAGAGTAAATGACACCCTATTGGAGAATGAATGATCCCCAAGAGGGTGTTAATGAACAGGTATTTTCCAGTAGAAACAAGTCCTCCTCTTCATGGCAGCATATTAAACAAACAAGAAGCATGGATATAATAAGACACATGGCCATTATCTCATTTGTGCTCATTAAATGCATCTGTTTCATAAGCATAAAATATAAAAAGTAAATGCAAAGGAAAAATGTAACACCAAGTAGTGAAAGTAACTATGACCGCAATAAAAAGAACTTTCTGTTTTACTTTTCCTTCACCAACCACAACTTAAAAAGCTGTGCTTAGTGACCATGAAAACAATGAATCTAAATTAATGTAATTTCACATGTAATGTGTGTGTGTGTGTGTGTGTGTGTGTGTGTGTGTGTGTGTGTGTGTGTGTGTGTGTGTGAGTAAGTGTGTAGATATTTAAATATTTATATTGTATATCTTGGATGTAAGATACACCTTCCAACAATAATTGTATATCCTGTACCAACGTTGAAACTGTAAGTGGAGACTATTTTACATGAAAAATATAAAAAAATGCATATACTAATAATAAAAACAAAGAACCAATTTTCTAAGTGCAAATAGTGACCTTCAGAGTGCACATTACAGAGAAATAATGGACCAACCAGGCGTATGGAGGCCCACTGCCTGCAAACTGAATAGAGTACTTACCTACAGAATTCCAAATTGATTATTAATTGATTACGTGTGTTGAATTTGAGGTTATACACTTTTATTTTTTATATATTTTTTGGAAATATTGAGGTATTGAGATAGTAGGTATTTTTTAGCCAAGGATTAGGTCCCAGGTAATACAAAAGTCATAAATAACTTTTGTACTGAAAATGAGATATTTTGGGGGACTACAGGATAGTTAAACTACAGACAATGTAATGCTAGGTGTTAATAAATAAGTGCACATTTAGGGCTATTTTATACTCTGTATTTAAGAGGAAATGTTGATTTGCAAATTGAAAGAGAAATATTTCCCTGTTACTGTGATGATAATCTTTGAACATATTTCTTTTATCACATGATAGATGAGGGTGGGGAAGGGTAATTGACATATTTTATACCAAACAAAAGTAAGATGAATGCTTACCATATTCCGCCCTGTGCTGGAGTAAGGTATGTTCAGATACTGATTAAAATCTGTTCAGTAATGTGTGTGCAAAAGGTTACTCATCTGAACATGCATTTTGTTTACTATGAGTAGTGGTAGCAGAGCAAAAATAACTCAGTTAAAACATAAATAAAATGTATAAAGAGAATATGGTATTTAATTTATGAGAAGTTTATGAGTTATATAATAAATAGCAATATAAAATATACTTTAGCTAATGTTCTCTTCTCTCCTAATTTTCTATATTTGAGGAGGAACTCAAGCTAACTAATTAAATATCAAAAATGAAAAGGAGTGCTTAAGAAAAAAAGACAGGAAGAGCATAAGAAAAATAAGAAACAAAGAATAATGGGTGGTTATGAAGTGCTTAACAAAATATTGTGTTGCAATGTGACTAGGAACACGACAGAATAAAAGTCAGGGAGGACTAGAAGAATGAATGGTGGCATAGGACAGTACTGAGAAATTGATGGGATGGGAAGCTATGCATGCAACATGTTGCAGTATCAGTGGTGTACACTGGTAGAACTCATGCCTTTGGTGCAGAAGGTGGTGGGTTCTATTCCCAGTCCAAGTAGATTGATTGCTCAGCAAAAAGGGGGGTGATGCACTGTTGAGTATGTGTTGTACTGCGAATGAGATATTAAACCAAGGTCCCATCTGCCTGAGGGTGGTGGTAGCTCAGGTAGATGTAAAAGGTTTCATGGCACCTTTTAAAAGGAGGTGGGGAAGTTCCCTAATGCCTTAACCAAATTTCCCCTATTAGAGTCAATACCACTTTGTGTCTTCCCTGAAAACAGGTCACTAGCCTATTGGGTCTAACCCTGTCAATAAAGGATAAATAAAAAAAATATAAACGCCCCCAGTACCTCTAAATTTATTCAGTCAGATAGCCCCTCCCACCACCTTCTACCTATTACAACCTGCCCCCAATCTGCTATTACTCCTCCCATACTCTCAGCTTTACTCTCTCACCTAGTAAAGTCTTCTACCCCTCCCATCCTAACTTCCTTCTCCTTGGGTCATAATGGGCAAACTCACATTTAGCTTAACCCCTCTCATGGCAATTTTCCTACTTATTCCCTACTACTCAACGAGATATGAAAACCAAGCTCTAATGGAAAACTCCTTCCCAAAGGGACACACTTCCAACTATCCAATCCCATCCTCCCTAGTTATCTGTACTTCCCCACACCTTGACAACAGGACTAGCTTCAAAATGGTGCATCTTACCCTCTACCACTCCAAGATATCAACAAACAGAGACTATCACAAACTGCTCAGTAAACTTCAGAGATTCTTAGACCACCTAAAAAAAAGTATTACCACCTACGGGGATATCCACCCTAACCCAGGACCTACCAAGATCCCGGACTCTAACATCCCTAAACCCATAGGTTCCCTGCTAATTTTCCATCTCAACTTAAGAAGCTTGAATAACAAAGTGCACTATCTTCATGCTATCCTAGCTAGCCACTCCCCTGATATTATGTGTCTATCGGAAACTTGGTTAAAACCCTCCACCAAGGACGAAGAGATCATCCCACCTGGGTATAATATCCACAGGCTAGACAGGGGCAACAAAGGGGGGGGGCATAGCCGTTATGTACAGGAACACGATGAATGTCACAAGGTTTTCAATACAACCTCCCAAAACCTCTAATATTGAACTAATGGCTCTAAAGCTCTGCCTTAACACCCAAAAATCAATAAATCTTATTGTTATGTATATTCCACCAGGAAAGAACACTGAAAAATTAGAACAAACTCTTAGCTGGCTAACAACAAATTACCCTCAAGAAACCATAGTACTTGGGGATTTTAATATTGACTGGTCTCACTGCACGGCAAAAAGTAACCCCCTTCCAATCAATCTACATGGCTTCTCCCAAAACATCGCATCTCCAACTAGAATAGGAAATGCTCAACAAAAAGAAAGCACCATTGACTGGATACTAACCAATAAGGATCCAATAAACTATACATCTGGAACCCTTCCTAACGACCTTAGCGACCACCTAATCACCTATATTATCAAACACAGAAGCCCTACAACTAGCCCCCCTCTATATAGATCTGTAAGAAATAAGAAGAAATTTAACGAACAACATTTTCTTGCTGAACTCAAATCCTGTCACTGGTCGAGCCTCAAAACCCTACCCCTACAGGAGAGTGTTACATACTTCAACAATACTTTCCTCAGCATACTAGACCGTCACGCCCCCATTCGGAAAATTAGAACTAAAGAACGTATAGCACCTTGGCTAACCAGGGAGACTAAAACTAAAATTAAACTCCGTGACCAGGCCTGGGACCAGTGGAGAGCTACCAAAACTCCTCTGGACCGCATTAAATTCCAACAACTCAGAAACTCGACTAAAACAGCCATCGTCCAAGACAAAAAACAGTATTACTGCCAACTCCAGGTCAAACACCAGAATAACCCAAAAAAGTTCTGGGCTGGATTTAATAACCTCCTCCATCCTGGCAAATCTACCACCGCGAGCCCGGAGAAACTCATAGGGAAAAATCCTGTAGAAATTGCCAACGCCTTTAACTCCTTTTTCACGGATACCATACAGTCCCTAGCCGCCCAGATTACTAACACCTCCTCTCCACCCAATTACGCTTGTGACTCAACTCCACCCTCCTTTAAACTCGAACCTGTTCCTACCCAGTACATCCGCTCCCTCTTAAAAAAACTAAGACCAACCACCTTAGCGGCAGATCACCTTCCAGCGGAATACCTTCAGATAGCGTCAGACGTTATCTCCTATCCCGTATCTATCTTGATCAATAGATCCATAATAGAATCCATAATCCCATCTATTTGGAAAATCTCATACATCATCCCTCTCCACAAAGGTGGTTCCTCCACGGAAACTTCCAACTATAGACCAATAGCAATCCTGTCCCCACTAGCTAAAATCATGGAGAGGTGCGTTCACAGACAACTTATGAACTACCTTACCCTCAACTGTCTCCTGTCTAATTCCCAACATGGGTTTCGCCCCCATCACAGTACCACCACTGCTCTCATCTCCTTTACTGACTCAATTAATAATAACCGCAACAATAAACTCATTTCCTCTGCTCTCTTTCTGGACCTATCGAAAGCTTTCGACATGGTCAACCACCAACTACTGCTCCAAACACTGGAAGGCTTTCATCTAGACAACCTAGCCCTAAATTGGTTTAAAGCCTACCTCACTGGTAGGCAACAGGCTGTACAATGGCAAAACAGGCTATCTGGCCTACTACCTAATACCATTGGCGTCCCCCAGGGCTCTATACTAGGTCCCCTCCTATTCTCAGTCTTCATCAACAATCTTCACCTAGTTATACCCGAAGCCACCTGCATTCAATATGCAGATGACTCCACCCTAATCTGCTCTGACATCTCTCTCTCACAACTACAAATAAAGACCCAGAACTGTTTCACAAAAATCGAAAACTGGTTCACTGAACTGAAACTACTACTAAATCCTGCAAAAACCAAGATGCTACTATTTTTCCCCTCAGTAGCTACTCCCCTAGGTAATGAACCTCTATCTCCTAATAGTCTCTCATTCCATGTAAAATCCACCAACGGGACCATCATAGACCCTGTTCCCAACACTAAACTATTAGGAGTAACAATTGACCACAAGCTGAAATTTGACACTCACATTAGCAATACCATCAGGACAGTTAATAAAAAACTTGGGTCAATGTATCGTATTAGGAATTTCTTGACCCCTCACACCAAACTTACCATTGCTCGAACTCATCTTCTCTCTACCCTCATGTACGCTTCCCCTATCCTATCTATCCTCAATAAGCGTGAACTCAACATGCTCTCTGTCGCCTATAATCACATAGCAAGATTTATAACTGGAACCCCATACCGCACCCATCATTGCCTTAACCTAAAGAAACTTGGCTGGCTTGAACTGCCCAATCTTCTCAAATTCACTCAACTTACGGAAGTATTTAAAATAATTAACCAGCCTGACAGAGTCCCTGCTCTGGCCAAAGTATTTCCACCCTATTCAAACCTGAATTTCCTCCGTTCAGCGCATAGTGTTCAAATTAAAACCATCATATCCAAGAACTCTGGCGGTGATGCCATCTATGCCAACTCCATAGGGAAAACCTGGAATGCACTTCCAATCAATTTAAGATGTATAACCTCGCTTAACGTATTCAAAATTAACCTCAGCCAATTCCTGAAATCACACTGGTTATGCCCTTGCCCTAAACCAGACTAAACCTAGCCAACAACCACTTCACTAGACTCTTTAATCCATAGTAGACTAGTTGACTATCATCCCCTCATCTAGTATTTCCTCCCCACCTCACCTCCTCCGTGAAGGAATCATGAATTACTCACTAGTGGTCATTGATGTACTCATTTATATCTATGTTAAAAAATGTTTTTTGTTCTCTACCTGTTTTTATCTCCTTAGAATATTATGTATGTTTTTTACTTTCTTAGCATATTGTAGTGGAGCTTTTCTCCCCGGGCCTCTGCTGAAAATGGACATGTATCCAGCTAGACCAGCCCGGTCAACAAAAGTAAAATAAAATAAATAAATAAATGTTATGCTCAGTGATGATCCTTTTGAAATGAGGTTAAATATGGGGATATGAAGACTAACATTCAGTTTGTCTTTGGCGGAAGATTTTGGCAGGATGAAAGGAAAATTATTTTGTAGAGAAGATATGAATAGGTTACTAAAGCAGGAGTTAAATTTGTGAGAGACTACACTGAGCAAAATCTCCTTAATAAAAGCATGTTAGAAGAATCATAATACAAAAAAAAAAGAAAGACACAGGATGGGAGGTTGACAGAGGTAGGGTCACAATTTGAAAATTTACTATGGAATATGAATGTCATTGTGCTCCCTACTAAGTGGAAATAATACAACTTACAATACTATACTATATTACTTAAATGGAACATAATATTGCTGAACATAGGAATTTAAATAAGGGAATGCAGGCATGATTTTTTAGTAACAAAAAACAGCAATCCAGGACCACAAAAGCTTCAGAAAAAAACAGGAACTTCAATAAAAAGTTAGCGCTTTCATGCCAATAATTCAGCACTTCATCAGACAAAGCTTCATTATAGAGTACCTTTGTGTCATTGTATTTTGTCTGATGAAGTGTTGAGTTATTGGCATGAACGCGTTAACTTTTTATTAAAGTTGCTGTTTTTTATCTGAAGCTTTGGTGGTCCTGGATTGCTGTTTTTTTGTTACTTCACCTTGCTTTGCTTTGCTGGGACCTTTACTGCCTTTGGTATCATTTTATTTTTATTTTTATGATTTGTTAGTATCAGGATCTCTCAAACCTGAAAAGAAAAGGATGGTATATAATAGTGATTTCAAAATAACTCCCATTGATGCCACCCATGCTGGTTCAAGATGAAGAAAGAAGGTATATTTGGAATATATACCTTTAATGCTAATGAGCTACTTACTGTAATTTGCAAGTCATGTGGTATACAGTTCATCTATAAATTTCAACCTGAATGCACACTTCCATGAGATTAGACCATACATTGAATGTGTCCTATTACAAAACATTTGCTCTCTGTGCAAGAGACTTACTCTGGTGTATTATACTGGAGTAAGTCACTTACACTGAGAGCAGGGCTTTTGGAATCTGGACCCCCAGTATAAACCTGTTTATAGACAGGATATAGTATATTATAGGATAAAGTAGGATTCACCGAGAGCAAGCCTTTTGGAATCAGGGCAGGCTTACATAGGAGTAAGTCACTTAAAGCAACCCTTTAGAATTTGGACCAATGTCTCTTTGTTGTTTTTTTAGCTATCTTGACATTTCATGATGCCTGAACAAAGATGCACTTGCAGAATTAATGAAAATACATCTGCAGAAATATATTTGCTTTAAATAATTAGTGTTTGGAAGAACAGAAGTATAATTCTTAGAATGGCAGTGGCCCTCTTGCAACCATTGCAAGACAGTCTGAATGGCAAGGCATTTCTTTGGCTGTGTATAGGGCAACTTAGATAATCTGAATACTGAAATTCATTTTATTTTCAGTGCAAGTAAATTTGGTGACAAGTCTGAAAATTGCTAATGTGCTATATTCTTTTTAGTCACTATAGAATAATCCTTGAAGGAACTTAACTATTCTGAGCTTCTTGAAGAGAAATGCAAAATAATAGTACTTTATTATTATAAAGCCTATGAAGAACTTGCCATTTATTTACCTCCAGTTCCTTAAAAGAGCACATGGTTCTAGAGAGGCTATAGAGGCACATGCTACAAAATAGAAGAAATGAAATTAATCAAATACTGTGAATCTAATGGGTTACACAGTTCTGTAATGAGTCACAGAATATTTTGGTCATAATCATTTTTTGTTTCTGATTCTTGACTACTGCTCTGCTTATTTGTTTATTTCACTGCTTTGATTTTGCCATTCAGCAACAGTGTTTTACTGGCATTACCACTTCAGCTATGTTGTTCCTATGTGACTATGCTGTACTAAAACTGCTGTTATAAATGTAATTTATATCTAATTGACTTGGTGTTGGCATTAGAAATAGTGTTTACTGGGTTTACCTTTACATGTGCGTATTGCACAAGGGGGAACAACAATTTTCCAAAAGGCAGTTTGCAAAGTTTACAAATGCTGAACGGAAAAATGTTTGAATGTGCAATGAGCGAATGCACAGTGAGATTCGCTCATTGCACATTCGACATTCTGGGGCAGATTGCACTATAGTGGGGATTGGGAAATGGTTCCTTTCTCCACTGTAGTGTGATCTCGGAGTTAGACTAATAAAGTAGGGGGGGGTGCAGGGGGCTTGCCCCCCCTGCATTACACTTTATCTAATTATTTTTTCGACATTAATGTTCGAAAATCAGCAAATCGGATTTTCGATTTGCTGATTTTCGAACATGTACAACTGTCGCTGTTTTAAGTTTCGTGGTTACGATTCGCTCATATGAGCAATCGCACCACTGTGTTTCACTGTTATGAAGGTAAAACTGTTTACTGATTTAGTTAAGCTAGACAGGTAATACTCTGCACTGTTTTATGTCTGTTTAAACCACAAATATATCTGTATGCAGTTTGAAATAAGTCTACTGTAAAAATATTGGTTAGAGACTGAGGGATATCTGATATTTAAACTAAAACGCCAGTTCTACACTCTACTTTGTCTGTTTTAAGTTTAAAATATCTGATCACATTTTATCTAGTCTAATACAGAAAAATAAGCTAGTGACTTTGAACTGGCTGATTTTTTAAACCATAGTAACACTATTTCATACTATTTAGACTGTTTTACTTCTTAAATCCATGGCTGCATTTAATAATACTACCACTGTGCTTTGAAATGTGTTAACTACTGGGCTACTCTGATTGTGTTATGGCCATTTTCTATGATTATTGCTGCTCTGCTGTATAGAAAATAAATGTTCTTAACAGTGCTATATTCTCCTGGCTGAAGGACCCTCTACTTAGCACATATACTAACTTATGTATCTATCATCAGGTTCTATCCCCCTCTATCTGTTAGATCCCTGAAAGGCTTGAATGCTAGAAGGACACCCCCCCCCCCTGCTGAAACCTAACTGGAAACTTTTCTGCACTGTCTCTCGACTCTGAAAACATCTGCCAAGGTTAATATTACCTTATCCTGTCTGTATGTACTATATTGTTTAGCCATACCCGGTCTACAGCACTACCAGTAATCCCTAGACTACCACTACCCAAGAAGCCAAACCACCACTCCAGTAATACAAATTAAATTGGACCACTTAATAATCCCCCTTAAGACTAACTCCTTGGATATAAAATAGCACCAGCCCATTAGATCCAGATATATCAACCCCAAAACCAAGAATTACCTAAGACTAATATTTAAATTCCTGAGCTCACAATTAGACTATGTGGCAACCTCCCAAGGGATGGGGACATTCATCCAACCCTGGCCCAATCTCACTAGTCAATCCTAGCCCCAATTCTACTATTCCCACTAACTTACAAACTTTAACTAGACCTTCAAACTCACTCCTGGTCAGTCAACTAAATATTAGAAGCTTAAATAATAAGGTCCACCACCTGCATGTACTCTTAGATATACATTCCCCAGATATACTTTGTCTTACTGAAACCTGGCTAAAACCATCAATGGCAGATAATGAGGTTTTACCCCCAGGTTATAACATACTAAGGTTAGACTGTACCACTAGGAAGGGAGGAGGGGTAGCTGTACTATACAAAACTACTCTAGATGTAACCTCTGATTCGACACAACCACCCCGTGTTGATAATACTGAAATTCTGATTACCAAGCTTCAAATTAACAAAAACAAAGGTATTAACATAGCCTGTGTCTACATTCCCCCAGGTAATAATGCAAGCACCCTAGAAGATATCCTACCTTAGCTGTCTAGTAACTACCCTCAATTAACCATTGTTTTAGGAGACTTCAACATTGACTGGAATATTTGTTCCTCAGAATCTCCGACCATCCATGTAAATCTATATGGATTTACTCAGAACATATCCTCCCCTACTAGGATCAGTAAACCTAACAACAAAGATAGTATCCTAGATTGGATACTCATTAATAGCCATCCCCACATGTATAGGGCTGGTACCCAACCTGAAGACATAAGTGACTATTTTCTTACCTATATAATCAGGCATAAGACTGACATCCCCCACCAACCTACTTACAAAACAATTAGAAACAACAAAAACTTTAACCCTGCTAATTTCTAAAATTAACTCAAAGCATATAATTGGGCAGTACTAAAACATCTACCAGTTGAAGAAACTGTATTATATTTCAACACCAGATTCCTAGCCATCCTTGATAACCATGCACCTGCCAGTTCTATAAAAACTAAGCAAAAGTTGCTCCATGGCTTTCAGAAGATACCAGACAAATGATCTTACTTAGAAATAAAGCTTGGACTACTTGACATACCACAAAATCCACCTTAGATCAACTTAGATTTAGACAACTAAGGAACAACACTAAAAAATATACCACCCTAGATAAAAAAAAAACATGTGCTGCCATTTACAACATTTAAAACAATCCACAAAAGTTTTGGCCAGGCATAAATAAACTTATTTACCCAGGGCAATGCAAAACTCCTGTTCCCTCGGCTACCATCCAAAAACCTTTGGAAGATGTTGCCAATTCCTTTAATAGTTTCTTCACAGAAACTATCCAGTCACTAGCTAACTGACTATCTCCCAGTTGCCCAAGTCCTAACACCGCTGCACCTAATTCTCAACTCCCCTTTAACTTTCAACCAGTTTCCACATCACTTATCTGTGCCCTAATCAAGAAACTAAAACCTACCACCCTTGCAGTGGATCACCTCCCAGCTGAGCATCTACAAAAAGCTGCAGATGCCATAGCATGCCCAGTCTCTATCCTGATCAATAGAACTATATCAGAAGCCACTATCCCCTCCATCTGGAAGACAGCCCATGTTATTCCACTCCACAAAGGGGGCAGTTCCACTGAACTGTCAAATTACAGACCTATAGCTATTTTGTCACCTTTCGCTAAAATTTTGGAGAAGTGCATCCATAAACAACTCCTGAGCCATCTCATTCAGCACAATCTCCTAGCTAACATGCAGCATGGCTCCAGACAATTCCACAGTACAACACAGCCCTCCTCTCCTTCTCCAATGTTATTAATCAAAACCGAAACAACAATAACTTTCTTCTGCCCTATTTCTTGATCTCTGCAAAGCTTTTGACATGGTCAACCACCAACTACTCATAAACACACTTAAAACTATCCCCCTAGATGTCCAGTCTATCCAATGGTTCAGCTCTTATCTGAGTGGTAGATAACAGGCTGTACTATGGCAGAACAAACTATCTTCCCTTCTATGTATCACCCTTGGGGTCCCTCAGGGCTCTATATTAGGACCCCTATTATTTTCTATCTTTATTAAAGACCTGTACACAGTCATCCCAACAGCCACCTGCATTCAATATGTGGATGGCTCCACTTTGATTTGCTCTGCCACCTCTCCTTTAAGTCTGCAGACTCTATCCCAAAATGTTTTTAATACTGTCGAAAATTGGCTCTGTAATCAATGTCTCCCATTAAATCCTAACAAAACAAAGCTACTGCTTTTCTCCCCCCACTCCAACCTTTACTATAAAATCTAACAATGGCATTGTCATTGTCCCAGATCCTTGTACCAAAGTCTTTGGTGTAACAGTTGATAATAACCTCAAGTTTGATATGCATATTAATCAAACTATTAAAAAAGTTAATAAAAAAACTTGGCTCACTATACAAGATCAAACCTTTCCTCACTCCACTAGCTAGGATGGTAATTGCCCGTGCACATCTACTTTCCACCCTCCTTTATTCATCCCCTCTCTTCATGAACTTGAGTAAGTCTGACCTTAATAAACTCTCTAGCTGCTTTAATCATATTGCTAGATTTGCCACTGGAGCAGCATACAGAACAGACCACTGTCTGAACCTAAAGACTCTAGGGTGGCTAGAATTGCGTATTCAACTTCAGTACAATCAGTTAATAGTAGCACATAAAATTCTCTACCAACCTGAAAACACACCCGTACTTACAAAAATTATCACCCCTTACAGCAACCTCAAGACACTTCGCTCATCCAACAAATTACTAGTCCAAACTCTCAAAAGCAATAACTCATCTGGAGGCTCTCTATATGCCAACTCTCTTAGCAAAATATGGAACTCACTTCCTGCTGAGCTTACTTCAGAACCCATTCTAACCCAATTCGAAAAAATCTAAAACAGTACTTTAAAAGGCAATGGCTATGTCTTTGCTCTAATCCTGTCTAACTCTGGCAATATAAACATGTGCTAAAGATGTCTTTTGGCCACCCCTACATTGCTTCCTAATTGTTATTCTATAACAAATCACATTAATATATGACAGAATGAATTACCTTTATCCTGTGTATTGTATCTGTAACAGTGCTTTAACATGTTTAATGTAACAATTTTGCTGTATGTACGTATGTATGGAGATTTTCTCCCCGGGCCTTCGCTGAAAATGGACAAGTATCCAGTCGGACTATCCCGGTCAACAAATGTAAAATAAAATAAAATAAATATATAAATAAATAAATAAATAAATGGCAGGTTATTAACAGAAGTAGACCTAACCTTACCAGGCACTGCAGATGTCTGCAGCAATGATTTTAGTAGTATATATTCAAATCATTTATTGAGCGGAAACATCTATGTAAGATTAAGTGTGAGTCAGGCAATATGTCAGAAACTAAAAATAAAATGAGGACATGTTCCAAAAGTAAAAGATATGACAACTAGAGTCATGTCAGTATACAATCTCATATCCAGAGAAATAATCATTTAATTGAAATGCAAGCTTCATGTAGCAGGTTTTTCTGCAACCATGAAAGGAAACATTTTTATTTAATTAGATGTATATAATTGGTAAGAAAATAGATTTTTAATATATGTAAGTGAAAAGGTAACTTTGTTCAAAAGAATTTGCATATGTTTGAACAGAAACATAAAAATGTGCCCTTTAGGGGTGCCACTGAGTTAAAAAGCATTGATATAGTAAAGTTTGATAAGGTTTCATAGATGATAAGTCAACAATGCAATGTAGACTACACTAATAAGTAAATTGTGGAATTTAAAGTAAAAACAGGTGCAGAATGCAGTATTTTGTCTGCGAATGCTTTGAAAGCATGGGGGCTTGGAAGTAGTGAAGGATGAGATATATGCATATATTCTGGCTACCAAGTCCTGCCATTAAGACAAAGTTCACTGCTATGTGACAACAAAAATTAAAAAAAAAAAATGTAACGCATGAAGACGTAGATTCTGCTAAATCCAAAATTAACTTCGAGTCATAGCGCTATTTCTCTAATATTGTGGCTAAAAAAAAACACAGAATTATTATTGCTTTAATTATAACAGTTGAAGAAGTAAATTTTCATAAATACAGAATTATTTTCTTGAGTCATAGCACCTAAATCTCCCTAATATTGTGGCTCATCATTTTCGTAAGAAGATAGAAACAGTAAAAAAATGTAATTGTAAAACCTCATATACAGTTTATTTGCAAAATCACCCATTCACAGAGACATTTCAGATATTGTGCATCATGATCAATGAAATACTTCAATATTATGCCATTTGTTTACATGTATAGGACATTCACCAGAAGAATATCCCATACAAATAAAACCTGACACTGAAACAATAAGACATGGCCTGAGAAAATTAACAGTAGCTCTCTGAAGTAAAACAGACTAAAAATGAAGTGATTGTAAAACTTAGGTGTTATTAAGATGCAGTTATAGATAAGCAAATGCATAAATATGGTTAATATTGTTACAAAAATAAGATTTCTTATTTACCAATGCGTACAATCAGAAGAAGGTATTAAGAGAGTGCATGTGACTGATACAATTGATGAGCAGCCAGTGACAGTACCATTACAAGTTTAATAAGGAGAATTACAAAATATGAATGACAAGCTGAAAATACAGGGGTTATATTCTCATGTCAGAAGGGATGAATCCTCAAGTAGAAAAGTCAGAGCATTTGTACAGATGCTAAAACCAGAAGGGAAGTAGGCAGTACAAATATTTCTAGGACTGATGCAACCCACTGAAGGATTGTACAAAATATCTTATATGTTTGAAATGCCTCTTATAAGTTATCTGACTAAAATGTAACCTGGGAATTGTGCTACAAATAATAAAAGTGTTACGAAATACTCAAACAATATTTACACATTCTCCAAAAGCTAGCTGTATAATATGTAAATGCCAGTCAGACTTTTATGGTATATATGATATATAAGTCAATAATGCTGCAAGCAGTTGCCAGTCAGAATAGGACAAGAAACTGTGATATTGCAGGACAACAGGCTTGTTGGCTTTGGCTGAAGAGCATTTACTGATGCACATACTAATTATATATGCTCACACAGAAAAGGAAATGTAAGCAAAAGTACATGGATATCAGACATTTTGTAAATATGTGTATGGTAAAGAAATACAGTTGGAAATAGTCAATGAAGCCTTGAAAACACACCCAATAAGTATTTGCACAAGGTATCTCTGAGATTGTACAAGATGTTACTTATTCCAGATTTAGAAATGAAGGGAAAACAGAAATAAGGCAAGCAGCTATGTCAAATAATGCGTATTTACAAGAAATAGAAGAATTGTTGCAAGAATTACAAATTATTTCAGTAATGCTGCACTCACCAGTCAAACATTAGCAAGTAAAATATTTAGAGATATACTGATATTGATTAGTGAAAAATATTGCAATGCATGAGTGTTCTGAGCACATATCATCAATAAGAAACAAATTTCAGTCTTATTTTTTTTCCTTTAGGGAAGAAATAAGCTATGCCCACTCCTCAATTTGGCAAAATGTTCTTATTGGTGAATCTTGATGCAGAAAAAAACATTCAATAGTGTCATATGGGTTTTTAAGAGTAGGGCAATGGAAGAATTTGCATTCCCTGATAGAATGAAGGGTTCATTATGAATACATATAAAGGGTCAAAAACAAGAATTAAGGTAGGCAGATTCCTTCTGTTATGTGGTGTTTCACCAGAAGAACCACACAGGAGGGCCCTCTTTCATCTTTGTATTTACTTTACATTTAGGGCCACGGCAAAGAAAATAAATACTAACAGCACCAAGTCCTTCTTCCTCCAAATCTACTTTTCTCCTTCCTTATTTCTACTTGCTTCTCTACCTGCCTTTGTTGCAACCTCTGTAACCCATAGGATTATCTAATTCTTACCTACTAGTTTTCCCACCTTACTCTCTTCATTCTTTCCTTCCTACCTTTCCTAAACTTCTAAACATCGACTCCACCTCCATTCTTTAATGACTTATTCCCTCTTCCCTTCCTTTTAGGTAGAAAAACTCAACTAATCTGACTGACTTCCTAATGTGGTAGCCTCCACCTCAGGCACCTGCACCTTTGAAATCTCCTGGCTTAAACAGCCATCCCAGCAACAGTTTACCTTTTCAACTCATATGTTCATCCTAAGTTACTCTGTACCAGTGTATTAATTACAAATCTAAAGTCCTGTTCATCACTGAATTCTGCTGACTACACTAATTTCTGCCTACTTCTTGCTCCAGCCTCCATATTCACTCCCTATCCCCCTCTTCCCAGCTCTTCTAAACTCTCCATTACAAACCTTTGACCACCAATATCTCTAACTGCTTTTAGCTTCTCAGGCTTCCCTATACCTATCTCCACTTTCTTCTCCCCCCCCCCCCCACTTGCCTTCATAATTCTTTCAATTGGCATTGCTTTCATACTTATTTACTGTGAATATACTTACCCCTCTGGGCTTCACTGATTGCTTTTCTTTCACAATGAAGAGTCGTGGCCCAACCCTCTACATTCCCCTTCATTCCGCTCAGGCTCACTCCGCTCCCCTACTCTACCCCCATTAGCAAACACCCCTGCATCAATTACCTTTATAGCTATCCAATTATGCCACATCCCCTTTACATTTTCAATTTCCTAACCTTCAACCTATCAGACTCTTTCCCCTCCTACCTTGGCCACTCACACCACCTTACACTCTATTCTTAAACCTCCTACTCATACTCTGTAGTTACATGCCCCCATAATAGTACCTCTCACCTTCCTCTATGCAATCACACAACATCCTGCCCATTTTATTCCTTATGCATCACGATGTTCCTCCTTCACCTCTTCACCTTTCTCTTTCACATCCTATCATATCTCACTTATTATCCCGCTCAACCGAATCTATATCCTAACTCCCCTACATTGTCCTACTCTTATAGTACCTCCTCTAACTACTACTCCACTATGTCTCCCACTCTCTTCTCCTACACTGAACACACTCTCCCCAAAATCAGACTCCTTCAAGAACCTTTCCACATCATAAAAACAAACTGAAATTCCTCCTTCCTCACTCCACTGAGTCACTCTTACTCCACCTCTCTAACACTCTTCAACTGTATGGTGACATTCACCCCAACCCAGGCCCCCACAACAACTTTTCTACTCCCACCAACACTACTCACCCACTCCAGCAAGTACCATTCCCCAATGTCAAACATCTCTCCTTCTACTCCATCAATATCCACAGCATTCTTAACAAGCCAACAGAAGTTTACTCTTGGATTTCTCTTTACTCTTACTGAAACATGGCTGAAACCGCATAACACAGACAATGAATTTTTTCCCTCTTGCTACAACTCTTACTCCTAGAGAGTACACATAAGAAAGGTGGAGGTGTAGCCATTACAGAGTGTGGGTAGGACGGACAATAGAGGTATGACTTCTGAATCCTACACAAATGCACTTTATAAGCACATTAATGCATGGATCGTGCTATCCATAACAGAAACAAGATGTTATCCTCCAAAAAAAGGAAGCCAATCTGGTGGTCCCCTGCCATTAACAAACTCTACAACAGAAGAAAGAAACTATTGCAAAAAAGCGTAAAATCCCATGATTGGAGGAACTCCCTGGTCAGCCTCAGTAAGAAGCTGAGATCACTCATAAAATCTTCGAAAGCTAGTAATGAAAACAAAATTGCCACTGCTTCTAAAGACAACCACAAAGCATTCTATAGTTATGTCATGAATCTCAATGGCAACACTCAGATCTGCTCTGAGTTACAGCACAATGGCACTAAATATACAGAACCAACTGATATTGCCAACATCCTGGCAGATAGGTTCAGTGCTAACTTTAACACCCTCTCACCCCCTAAAGGGCCCATCTCTATACTGGATGAATTCAAAGTTCCTGTAATCGCGGCTGCACAGGTAAAAACCACACTCTCCAAAGCTAAAAACACAGCATCCATGGGAGCTGACAACATCCCAGGCTGCGTTCTACATGAACTGCAGAATGAACTGGCACCCCACCAACACACCATGTTCAATCATAGCCTCACCTCAGGCTTTGTGCCCTAAGAATGGCACACAGCGACAGTTATCCCACTCCACAAAGGGGGAGCACTATGGACCCCAGGAACTACTGCCCCATTAGCTAATGAGCCTGGTCTGCAAGACCATGGAACGTATCATCATGGATCTTATACACAAAGACATTGGTAATCAACAAACTCTGGACTCTACCCAGTTTGAGTTTGTAAAAGGCAGATCATGTCTCCTAAACCTGATAGACTTCTTTGAAGTAGTCACCAAAGCTGTAGACGAGGGCAAGGTGGTTCACATAGCCCATCTAGATCTCGCCAAGACTTTTGACACCATCCCCCACTTATAGATAAACTCACTAAACTAGGTATAAATCCCTATGTCATGAGATGGGTTGCCAACTGGCTCACTGACAGAATCAACACTGTGAAAGTAGCAGATTCCAAATTCGACTTCAGACCAGTGACAAGTGGAGTACCACAGGGTTCAGTCCTGGGTCCTCTCCTGTTTGGTATCTACTTTTCTGAAGTACAGGCTAATACAGAAGGTCTTTGGCTAACGAAGTTCACAGATGACTGCAAACTAGGAGCCATAATCGAAACTCCTAACGATGTGGACATCCTACAAAAGGGCCTCATGGAGACAGATGCCTGGTGTCAAACCTATGGCCTCAAGCTCAATGCGAAAAAGTACACTGTCATCCCCTTTGGTAAAAGCTCTGTACCCGAGCTACCACATAGGTGGTAGTCTACTTAACACCAGAAGTGTGATGAGACCTTGGGACACAGGTGGACAGTAGTGTCTCCTTTGATAATCACATCGCCACAGTAGTCAGGAAATCCTTCTGCATGGCACACCTCATCACAAGAGGTTTCTAATCCAGGAAAAAAGAGGTCATTGTTCCCCGCTACTCGTCACTCATTAGACCCATTATAGAGTACAACGCCCCTTTTGGTATGTACCTCACAAAACATCTACAACAACTGGAAAGGCCACAGAAATACCTCACAAAGAGGATTACCAGCCTCAAACAGATGCCCTACGCAGACCATCTCAAAAAACTCCAGCTTTACTCCGTCGCATATCACCTACTCAGAGGCAATCTCTGCCTAACATACAAAGCTATGTCAATCCCAGAGCTGTTGGACATGCTCCACTTAAAGAAATCCCAATCCCTCCAAGCTACATGCTCTAGGGACCTAAACCTTGTCACTACAATAAACAGAACATGCTGGAGGGATAGATTCCTGTCCCAAAGACTTCCCATACTCTGGAACAAACTACATATCTATATCAAGCAAAGCTCCTCATTAGCACTCTTCAAGAAAAATCTTGATGATTGGATGGGAAATAGGAAAATCCCCCCGGGGATCACCTCTGTGGCTCTGCTCGACAGGGGCACAGGAAAATAATTTTCTTGGGTGGCAAAAGCCATGGTACCTTTATGGTTAGGCTTATATAGGCCCTAGGACCAATAGCCTAGTACCCACTTATGAACCTATTATCTACTGTGACCTCTTAACCTTATCCCTCCAACCAACCTACTTGCCCTCTTTTCACCCAGCTGAACTTTTCATTGCTAACTGTAAACGAAATAACCACAAAACCCAAGTATAGCATCCATCTATATACCACTGGGAGATAACATACCCATACTAGAGCAGATTTTTCACTGGAT
>NC_056730.1:541423599-541441099 GCF_019279795.1 Protopterus annectens | reverse complement strand
GGGTTAGGTAAGTGTGCGATAGTGGTAGTCTTTGGGTTAGGGGTGGGTTAAGTGAGTTAGGGTTAGGGCGCGGGTTAGGTAAGTGTGCGATAGTGATAGTCTTTGGGTTAGGGGTGGGTTAAGTGAGTTAGGGTTAGGGTTAGGACATGGGTTAGGTAAGTGTGCGATAGTGATAGTCTTTGGGTTAGGGGTGGTTTAAGTGAGTTAGGGTTAGGGCGCGGGTTAGGTAAGTGTGCGATAGTGAAGGACCTTAGGGTTAGGGTTTGGGTTAAGGGTGTAGATAGTTGGGTATGTGAGGTTTAGTGTGCGTTTGTAAGGATTTTGGTGTGCTTGTGTTGTGTGTGTGCTTTTTGGACAGGGGATTTGTTTTGTTTGTTTATTGTCGGTATTCTGTCGGTATTATGGTGTGTCGGGCATGTGAGGTTTCGTGTTTGTGAACGTTCGGTTATGTGGTGTGAATGATTTTGTTGTCGGTGTTGTGGTTTGTCGGTGTTGTCAGGTCGATCCATATATGTATATATATATATATATATATATATATATATATATATATATATATATATGGGTCTATCTGACTACGTCGACAAGTCAGAACGCCGACAGCGAGAACACCGACGCCAGAAGATCGAAAACGGAGAAGACCGACGGATCAAAACCCCGACGCTGAGAACATCGACATGGGAAAAGGCTGTGTATGTATGCGGTAGTGACGGACGTTAGGGTGCGAGTAAGGTAAGTGTGCGACTGTGATAGTTTGTGGGTTAGGGGCGGGTTAAGTGAGTTAGGGTTAGGGCGGCTAGGTAAGTGTGCGACTGTGATAGTTTGTGGGTTAGCGGGTTAAGTGAGTTAGGGTTAGGGCTAGGTAAGTGTCGACTGTGATAGTTTGTGGGTTAGCGGTTAAGTGAGTTAGGGTTAGGCGGGCTAGGTAAGTGTGCGACTGTGATAGTTTGTGGGTTAGGGCGGTTAAGTGAGTTAGGGTTAGGGCGGGTTAGGTGAGTGTGCGATAGTGGCGGACCTTAGGGTTAGGGTTTGGGTTAAGGTTGTAGGTAGTTGTGTATGTGAGGTTTAGTGTTGGTTTGTAAGGATTTTGGTGTGCTTGTGTTGTGTGTGTGCTTTTGGACCGGGATTTGTTTTGTTTGTTGCTTGTCGGGATTATGGTGTGTCGGGCATGTGAGGTTTCGTGTTTGTGAAATGTCGGTTATGTGGTGTCGGTGATTTCGTTTTCGGCGTTTTGACTTGTCGACGTTGTAAGATAGATCCATATATATATATATATATATATATATATATATATATATATTTATATATATAGATATATATCTGTCTGTACATACACATACATATACACCTACATACCTATTTACATTTCCCATACAGTTGAATGTCCGCCGCGCATCTCCACTGCCTTTACCTCCCTATATCCGAAGGATATTATTCAGGCCATCACATAAAATTAGCAGATCTTACATGGCTTGGACCCAGAAATAGACACACATTAGTCACCGGTTTGACCACTACACCATCCGTGGTACATTCCGCATGGATGGCAGTTAGGATATATGACTTCACTACAGGTATTCAACAGTACTGGCAACAAATGTGACAGCTGGTTGGTGTACATATGTGTACCAACTTCTCAACCACTCAGGGACTAATTTCAACAGTGACAGGGACAAGTCAAGGACAAATCAGGGACAATCACGGACACTTTTACAATATTAGTACTATTAACTTGAAACGTGTTGACAGATTCAGACCATATGTATTAATACTTATTTTCTGAAGATAAAAGTGTCTATTACTCTTAATTATTGTCATTATTCATTCAAGTGTCATTCAACACCTTTCCTCCGAAGGTGACTGGTTTTAGGGGGGGATTAAGAGGCTGGCCAGTTATTGTGTGAATGCTCTGACTATTGGTAGGGTTGCCACATTTTCATATGGCCAGGATGGGATATATTCGGGACACACCAGATTTTTCAGGCCAACACATACACACGGTCAGTACAGGGTTTAAAACTTTAATTATTTTCCTAGATGAGAGCTTATTCTTGTAGCAGTTTAGTTGCTTATTCTGTTTCTTGTAAGATTTATGTATTTTACATACACAAATAACTGTTTTAGGCAACTGTTACATGAAATATGGTATATAGTTATTTCCTACAATCACAGGACATTTGCCATTGTATCATTCTTAGTCAGGACACACCTACCCAAACAGGGACTTCCCTCACAAAGTGGGACAGGAGGTACCCTGCTTACATCAGCATCTTAATCACCCTATATCCAGCTGCCACTATGTGAATGTGTAAAGTATATTTTCTCAATAATTCATGTGGGGAGCCATGCATCACGGTCAGGTGTTTAATCCCGGGTAGTAGGTTCTGCATGACTGGCTGGAGGCTGAGCAGTCTCGTGAACCACTACTGCACATACTACTTGTGTCCAGATGTCTACAAGACTGGACATCATGTCGTGATACCAAATCTGATGTTTACACAGGATACTTATCCCATGAGGGATATCCAAAAATTGAACAAGCCAATAACCTTCGATTTTTTTGGATTTATGAAAATGTGATAGGGTTTTACATGCAAAGGATACATAGTTTGCAATCCTGACACTGCCTAGGGTGACACTGCCTACTAGATATGAGTAGTGGTCACTATGTGCAGTTATGGCTGCACCAAGCTAGCAGCCCGAGTATGGCTGGATTTGGTGAATGTTCAGGAATGGGGGGGTTGTGTGCTGTAGAGGGGATGATGGGTATTCAATTATGCATCCAGGTGTATTAAATTGGATGGCTCAGTTCCATCCAGATCATTATGTGGGTATGTGCCGGTGATGTTTCTGTACATGTGTATCGCACATTTTAATATTCATATGTTTTTGTGATTGTGTTCTACAGTATGGCCTGTCAGGTTCTATTGCGGATGTGTATGTTTGTTTTTTGTGTTTCTTTCTGATTCACCCACTGCTCCCTCATACACCTCCAGTTCACCTATTGTGCATCCAACACAGTCTCCCCTTTGCGGATTATTACATTACCAGTCCCCATCCACACCCATATTCCACACTCCATCCATCCCTTCTCTGGTTGATGGCCCATGGCACGGTCAAGGGAACACATTGCATACACTACACATCTCTGGTACCTGTATGGTTGTGAGGACTACCCTCACATTTTTTACCTTCCACATGCTGTACATCATGCACATAGGTACACGCAAATACTTATCTTTCATGACTTGGTAGATAGACCCAGGTAATACCCGTTCTTCTTTGGCCCATCCTGACAAGGACGCCTTGGACCACAAATGGGCAGATTTTGGCCAAATGCTCTGACCATTGGTAGGGTTGTCACCTTTTCATATGGCCAGGATGGGATATATTCTGTACACACATCAGATTTTACAGGCCAACACATACCCACGGTCAGTACAACGGATAGTACTTTTGTTTTATGCCTAAATGTAAGCTTATTGTTGTAGCAGTTTAGATGCTTCTTATTTTTCATTTACTTGCTTATTCTATTTCTTGTAACATGTAGGTATGTTACATATGGAAATAACTATTGTATGTGACTATTACATGAGATGTGGGACATAATTATGTCATACTGTCACAGGATATTTAAAATTTATAATGGTTTTGGTATGGACACAACTGCCCAGATGGGTACTGTCCCTCACAATGTGGGACAGGTGGTAACCCTGACCATTAGGCTAGACTTAGCTATTGGCAGTGCACTAACATGATGCGTTTCACTTCCAGTTGGTATAACTATCAACACTGCATTAGAATATGGCATGGGGTTTTAAATGTCATTTGTTCGAGGGATGGGGGCTCAATATTCTGCTACGTGCATTTGTGTTTGCTTCTTATTTTTGTGTTCATCAGAACTGTCTTGCATGCTATGCATACGTTTCAGTATCCACATACACTGACAGGTGTGACTACTATTGCAGGCAGGCTGTAATATTCAGCATTTTGGATTGCACCGTCCATGCGGCGTGCAGATGGCACAGTAGCGCCATATGCATATTAATGAAGGCGCGCTACCACCACATCCACGTGCATAGGAAATGTGTGCGAGTGCATGGGGCATGTTGAAGCGCCGCACGGAGGCTTGGACATGTCGGCTGTTTACAAGCCTAATGCCGGCCTTGCGCCGAGCTTCATGAATCCCGGGGTATCTTTTTAGTAAGGTACATTTTTATAAACATTTTGCAGATAATATTTATTTGCTATTTGGGATTTTTCTAAAGAAGAATGCTTGCAGTTTAATACATTAAAGGTTAGTACTTCCTTTTTTAATTTTTCTTTAGGTTCCTTTGTATTGGAAGTGAATTCCTTGGATATTTCAAGACTTATGGATTTAAATAATAAATGTTTTCATAGTAAATTATTTAGAAAAAAATACATATGCTAACAATTATCTTCATTGTTCTATTTTTCATCCTAACTTTATAAAGAAAAACATACCTAGAGGACAGCTGATTAGAGCCTCTAGGCTTATTTTGAATTTGTGAAAGAAGTAAAGTTCATTATTGGTTTATTTCAGGATAGGGGGCCTAAATCTGAATTTTTATACAAATGTAGTAATGAAGTGTTTTGTCTTAGACATAATAAATCTCCACCTATTTTATTCAAAGGACAAAATAATAAGCCAATAATGAACAGACAGGTAAGACAGCTAGTATTTGTTCACAAATGTCTGCAGATAGTGATGCTGTTAGATATATTATTACTGACAAATGCAGTGCAGTATGTAATGAATTAAAAGGAAATAGTGAATTGTTCAATATTGTAGGTGTTGAGTCAAGTTAGTGAATTGTTCAATATTGTAGGTGTTGAGTCAAGTTAGTGAATTGTTCAATATTGTAGGTGTTGAGTCAAGTTAGTGAATTGTTCAATATTGTAGGTGTTGAGTCAAGTTAGTGAATTGTTCAATATTGTAGGTGTTGAGTCAAGTTTTGTATAAAAAGGGCAGACACTATAACAAAAATCTTGTATATAAATGCCATGACTAGACAGTCACCAGTTTCAGTTAAGAGTAACGACATGTTCAAATGTGGATCATGAGATGTTTATACATTTATTTTTGAATGTCCATATGTATGTTTGAAACACATGGATATACTTTTAGGAATCAAAGGGCAATTTACATGTTTGATGGAAAGGATGCTATATTTGACTGTGTTTTACATGTGATGCCTACTACATTGGTATGTCAACTAGAAAGTTAAAGAAATGGATTAGTGAATATGTGTACGCTATATCAACTTCCATCCATGATAATGCTCTTTATGAACATCTGTCTAGTAACCCTACTTGCAAAAAGTTTCATTTCTGCATTTTGGAAAATGTAGGAAAGGGTATGAGAGGTGTTAATTTTTATTACCAAAGCTGAAATGAAAGAAACTGTTTGCCAACTTGGGTTAAGGGCAGATGGGTACCAAGGCTAAATGACAGCTTTAATATTAAGTGTTTGTTTTAAAAATTAAGATTGATTAGTTTCATTAGCTTTATGTTATATATTTTATATGATTATCCATTTGTATTTTTATACCTGTTTTTATGGGTTTTTAACTTTTATGACATTAATAGTCACGTGTTCACTACTATGCTATTTATTGCATTTTTAATTCAATGCTTCTTATTCTGAAAAAAAAGTACTATATTATGAGAGATAAAAGTGTTGAATAAATTATTATTTTTGTCAATTTCTGTCAGTTTTGGTCTGGTTGATTTTTTTCTTAGTAACTTAGGAGATAGTGCATTGTATTTTAATATGGTCCTAAAGGGGTAAGTCAAGGGGAATGATGACTTTTTTGAATGACAAGCAATGTCCTTAGTAATTAATTGGGTGGGGCAAAAGGCTTTTCTCATAGATGACATGTGGTGGTCGAAGAAGAGTTCATATACCATGATGTTGCCCAGGAAACTAATGTCAGTATCTGTTTTTGGGGGGGGGTTGTCATTTATGTGTTATGTCTGTGAAAGATCCTCATTTCCATATTGTATGATAATGTATTTTTTAGCATTCAGATTTATACCATGCTTCTGACACCATGAGTTTGTCAGGATTATGCCACCTTGGAAGATCTGAATGCCTTTGGGGGAGCTAATAATGGCACCAAGCTTGCAGTCACCCATAACTTGGTCAGCCAGAGGCCTTTAATGTCAGATTTCACATCACAGAAATAGATGCAAATAGAAGTGGTTCCAAAAACAGAGTCCTGAGGTACATCAGTGGTAAAATGCCTGTTAGAGATGTGCCATTATTTCCAATTGTGGGAATGTATCAATGAGATAGTTGGCAATACAAGTGACACAGAGATTTATTTTGAGTTTGAGAAGGTTGTCAATAACACCAAAATGATGAATAGTGCTGAAATAACTGAGCTAAGATGTGTTCAGGAAGTTACCATCATCTAGTACTTCTGTAACTCTTTCAAATAAATAACTAGTTTTAATATGTATAATCCATCTTTTAAAAAGTTAAATTAGTTGTGGTCTAGGGATGTTCTCTGTATCTGTGTTTATGAGATTCAACAATGATGTTTCCATCACACTGAAAATACCTCTAGTAAGGCTGATAGGTCTTTAGCTGTGAGGGTCCTTGGTGGGACCTACCTTACAGGAAGAGACATTTCTTCAGCATTTTAGTACATATCCATTGGGCAGACTATAACTGGATATTTTAAGGAAGTGGACTGATAGATGATGTTTCATACTCACTAGAGAACAGACCATTATGTTAAATGGACCAATGGAGATGAGTTATTTTGATTTTGAAGAGAGCTTTTATTATCTCTTCAGAGTCAATTATCAGGGAGGGGCTAAATGGATAGTTTGTATCAAGCAGTTTGGAGGAAACAGAGGGGAGACGTTGAATCTGAATTTATTTGCAAGGATGTTAGCTGTATCCTTTGAGTACAAATGAGAGATGCCTCTAGACATAAACTTGGTGCAGTGTTTGGTATGATTTCTGAGCTTCTTCACATAATTAAAGAATATATTGTGGTTATCCATTGTTGGCATAGCAATTTTTAGTTCATAATTATCTCAGTGAGGTCTGATATTAGGGGCAATATCTTCTTTGTCAACCATTTTGAGGTTGATCTTAATGCACTGAGTTTTTTTTTAATGTGCAGGTTGTATAGTTGAATTTTACTAGCTCAGTTTGTTTCTAAACTTGGAGGTGCATGTGTGGTGAATAGGATCATGTGGTGGCATTTATTATAGAGCCTTGTAGGGTGAAGGATAGTTGAACCTTCTGAAGTCGACATCAAGTTCTGGAAGACTGGCCTTGAGTTGGTTGTTGAACTGCAGTGAGACTGCATAATAAATAAAACAGTATGGTGATCTGATATGACCAATGATGGTGTGACAAAGGATGATGAGCAGAGTGATGTTTTGAGGATAAGAGTAATGTTTACGAAGCTTGAAATTGATAGTGTAATGATGAATGTTGTTAGTGCCTATGCTCCACAAGTTGGGTGTGCGATGGATGAGAAAGAAAAATTTTGGAGTGAGTTGGATGAAGTGGTGATGAGTGTACCCAAGGTTGAGAGACTAGTGATTGGAGTGGACTTAAATGGGCATGTTGGTGAAGTGAACAGAGGGGATGAGGAAGTGATGGGTAGGTATGGTGTTAAGGAGAGGAATGCAGAAGGTCAGATGATTGCGGATTTTGCGAAAAGGATGGACATGGCTGTGGTGAATACATATTTTAAGAAGAGGGAGGAGCATAGGGTGACATGCAAGAGTGGAGGAAGATGCACACAGGTGCATTATATCCTATGTAGGAGGGCCAATCTGAAGGAGATTGGAGACTGTAAAGTGGTGACAGGGGAAAGTGTAGTTAAGCAGCATAGAATGGTGGTCTGTAGGATTATGTTAGTGATCAAGAAGAGGAGGAGGAGTGTGAAAGCAGTGCCAAGGATTAAATGGTGAAAGTTAAAAAAGGGTGATTGTGAGTTGGAGTTCAGGGAAGAGTTAAGACAGGCACTGGGAGGCAGTGAAGAGTTACCAAATAGCTGGTTAACTACAGCAGAGCTAGTAAGGGAGACTGCTAGGAAGGTGCTTGGTGTGACATCTGGACAGAGGAAGGAGGACAAAGAGACCTGGTGGTGGAATGAGGAAGCACAGGAGAGTATACAGAGGAAGAGGCTGGCAAAGAAGAAGTGGGATTGTCAAAGAGATGAAGAAAGAAGACATGAGTATAAGGAGATGAGGTGCATGGCAAAGAGAGAGGTGGCAAAGGCTAAGGATAAGGCATATGGAGAGTTGTATGAGAGATTGGACACTAACGAGGGAGAAAAGGACCTGGACCGATTGGCTAGACAGAGGGACAGAGCTAGGAAAGATGTGCAGCAGGTAAGGGTGCTAAAGGATAGTGAGGGAAATGTACTCACAAGAGAGGAGAGTGTGTTGAGTAGATGGAAAGAGCACTTTGAAGGGCTGATGAATGAAGAGAATGAGAGAGAGAGAAGGTTGGATGATGTGGAGATAGTGAATCAGGAAGTGAAACAGATTAGCAAGGAGGAAGTAAGGACAGATATGAAGAGGATGAAGAATGGAAAGGCTTTTGGCCCAGATGACAAACCAGTGGAAGCATGGAGGTGCTTAGGAGAAATGGCAGTGGAATTTTTAACCAGATTGTTTAATGAAATTTTGGAAAGTCAGAGGATGCCTGATGAGTGGACAAAAAGTGTTTTGGTACCTAACTTTAAGAATAACGGTGATGTGCAGAGCTGCAGTAACTACAGAGGGATAAAATTGATCAGTCACAGCTTGAAGTTATGGGAAAGAGTAGTGGAAGCTAGGTTAAGAAGGGAGGTGATGATTAGTGATGAGCAGTATGGTTTCATGCCAGCAAAGAGCACTACAGATGCAATGTTTGCTCTGAGAGTGTTGTTAGAGAAATACAGAGAATGTCAGAAGGAGCTGCATTGTGTCTTTGTGGACTTAGAGAAAGCATATGACAGGGTGCCTAGAGAGGAGTTGTGGTATTGTATGAGGAAGTTGGGAGTGACAAAGAAGTATGTAAGAGTGGCACAGGATATGTACGAGGGTAGTGTAACATTGGTGAGGACTGCGGTGGGAGTGACAGATACGTTTAAGGTGGAGGTGGGATTACATCAAGGATCAGCTCTGAGCCCTTTCTTATTTGCAGTGGTGATGAACAGGTTGACAGATGAGATCAGACAGGAGGCCCCGTGGACTATGATGTTTGCAGATGACATTGTGATATGTAGTGAGAGTAGGAATCAGGTTGAAGAGACCCTGGAGAGGTGGACATATGCTTTAGAGAGGAGAAGAATGAAGGTCAGCAGGGCTAAAACAGAATATATGTGTGTGAATGAGAGGGAGGGTAGAGGAATGGTGAGGATGCAGGGAGTAAAGGTGGATGAGTTTAAGTACTTGGGATCAACAGTTCAGAGTAATGGTGAGTGTGGAAGAGAGGTAAAGAAGAGTACAGGCAAGATGGAGTGGGTGGAGAAGAGTGTCAGGAGTGATTTGTGACAGATGAGTACCTGTAAGAGTGAAAGGGAAGGTTTACAAGAGGGTAGTGAGACCAGCTATGTTATATGGGTTGGAGACAGTGGCATTGACAAAAAGGCAGGAGCCAGAGCTGGATGTGCCAGAGTTAAAGATGTTAAGATTTGCACTGGGTGTGACAAGGATGGACATGATTAGGAATCAGTATATTAGATGGTCAGCTCAGGTTGGACAGTTTGGAGACAAAGCAAGAGAAACAAGATTGCGTTGGTTTGGACATGTGCTGAGGAGGGATGCTGGGTATATTGGGAAAAGGATGCTATGGATGGAGCTGCCAGGTAAGATGAAAAGAGGAAGGCCTAATATAAAGTTTATGGATGTGGTGAGAGAGGACATGCAGGCAGTTGGTGTGAAAGAGCATGATGCAGAGGACAGGAAGAAATGGAAACAGATGATCTGCTGTGGCGACCCCTAATGGGAACAGCTGAAGGAAGATGATGATGAGTGAGTATGTTGGTGCCTCTAAAAGGAGAGGGTATTATTTGATTAAGGGAGTTTGCACATATTTATAGAGATGTAGTTGTCCCTATTTATACAGAGGAAAGTTAATCCTCCTAGAAGAATGTTGTTTTCATTAATGGAGAGAGATTCCAGTTTATCAAGATATTGCCTTTAACAGGGTACTGTATTTGGCTGGGATGTGGTATGAGGTGTTGTTTACTGATATTAAGATATGAAAGACTTTAAGGTCATTGTCCCAGATGATTAGTCTAGAGGTGATGGTGTTTTGGATAAAGACAGATAAGCCACCACTAACAGTACTGCTAGCTACACTTGCATTCTTTAATGACTGTCAGGCAGAAAAAAAAACAGATAAGGAAGGAGTGCTCTAAGAGTCTGGAACCAGGCATTAGTGACAACACAAATATACAGGTTTTCCAGAGTTAGGAAGGAATGAGTGAAAGGCATTTTCTTATTAAGGCTGTAAGTGTAGAGCAGTGCTACATCAATATTTACCCCATTAGAATTTGTTTCTACTCGATTGATACCCATAGTAGACTGACATTACCTAAAATAGGCTCTTAGACGGTAGAGAAAATCTTTGCCAGAATGTTAAAGTCCTAATGAAATAAGTGCAGTGAAGAAATAGGTGGGACTGTATTTTATCTGCCTTCAGGATTACTCACATTGGGTCTCCTCCAAATGAAACCACCAACCAATTATTAGAGTCACTCTTATTTTGCTTATATTGTGACATTATTCTCACTGGCAGTGCAACAGTACTCATGATTCGTTTCTTTACAGCCTTAGAAATGTACTTTGAGAACTCCATCATGTCCCTATTCATATAGACTAAGGGGTTCATGACAAGTTATTTTTAACCGTGTGAATAATGGGCATATAATTTTCATATATGTACAGATGAAGTGATATGCTAGATTCCAGCATCTGAAAGGTAGCTGTTTCCTTCTCTTTACTGAACCTTGGGAGTGGTACATCAGCATACCAAACTCTGGAATCACCTATAAGAAGCACATTATTAGGAAGAGTGGACTATTCTTGTGGTCTGACGATCTTGACCAGGCCATTCTGATGAGTGTTTTCTATGGTAGAGGCAAAATAAGCTTGGAAATAACATTGAAGAGCCTTAGTATTGCAGTGTGTAGGTGTGGTGTTCGTATGGGTACTAAGTCCCAGTTTGTGTGAGAGATTCATCGCCAATTGTCATAAGTACTGGCACATCTCTCATGTCAGCTCTGGGGTTATAATGAGTAGCAGTTAGTAAAGAAGTGACAGTTTAACACTGCCTCTGGCTTCCTAGTGAAAGAAGGCTGGCAGAAGATAGTGATGCACGGTGGACCCATGGTTGAGCTAGTCATGCTAGGTAGCATACAATTTGTAATGTTACAGAATTTTCTCACATTCAAATTATCTGGGAGGGAAGGAGGAGCTGTATGATATATAAAGGGCAGTGAACAATATAAATAGTGTAAAATTACTGCAACTCAGTGTAGCATAATATAGTATAGTATAGTATAGTATAGTATAGCATAGTATAGTATAGTACAGTATAGTATATTGTAGTCTAGTGTAGTATAGTATAATATTGTACAATATAGAAGCTGCATAATATGTAATGGGTTCATTAAAAACAGTAACAGAACAGTGCAAAGCAGTGCAGGCTATACAGTTTAGCACACTACATTACAATATGATACTGTACAATACAGTGCTACTCAAGATAGCTCAGTAAAGTACAATTTAGTACAGTTCAATAAAGTAGAGCATAATGCAGCACAGTATTATAGGGATCTACTAAACAGCAAGCATGAATGACACAGCACAATAAGGCAGCAGTACCTAAGGTAGCAATAACATAAAATTGTCCTAGCAGCTGGCAGGAATATTATAAAGTGGTTATCAGTTTAATCTTCTTCTTCATTCGGCTGCTCCCTTCAGGGGTCGCCACAGCAGATCAACTGTTTCCATTTCTTCCTGACCTCTGCATCTTGCTCTGTCACACCAACCACCTGCATGTCCTCTCTCACCACATCCATAAACCTTAACTTAGGCCTCCCTCTTTTCCTGTTACCTGGCAGCTTCATCCTTAGCATCTTTTTCCCAATATACTCTGCATCCCTCCTCAGCACATGTCCATACCAATGTAATCTTGCCTCTCTGGCTTTGTCTCCAAACCTTCCAACCTGGGCTGACCCTCTAATATACTTATTCCTAATCCTGTCTATCCTTTTCACACCCAGTGCAAATCTTAACATCTTCAACTCTGCCACGTCAAACTCTGACTCCTGCCTTTTTGTCAATGCCACTGTCTCCAACCTATATAACATAGCTGGTCTCACTACCCTCTTGTAGACTGTCCCTTTCACTCTTACTGGTACTCGTCTGTCACAAATCACTCCTGACACTCCTCTCCACCCACTCCATCCTGCCTGTACTCTCTTCTTCACCTCTCTTCCACACTCACTATTACTCTGAACTGTTGATCCTAAGTATTTAAACTCATCCACCTTCACCACCTCTACTCCCTGAATCCTCACCATTCCTCTATCCTCCCTCTCATTCACACACATATATTCTGTCTTAGTCCTGCTGACCTTCATTCCTCTTCTCTCTAGAGCATATCTCCATCTCTCCAGGGTTTCCTCCACCTGTTCCCTACTCTCACTACAGATCACAATTTCATCTGCAAACATCATAGTCCACGGGGACTCCTGTCTGATCTCGTCTGTCAACCTGTCCATCACCATTACAAATAAGAAAGGGCTCAAAGCTGAACCTTGATGTAATCCCACCTCCACCTTAAACGCATCCATCACTCCCACCACAGACCTCACCGCTGTTACACTACCCTCGTACATATCCTGTACCACTCTTACATACTTCTCTGACACTCCCGACTTCCTCATACAATACCACAACTCCTCTCTAGGCACCCTGTCATATGCTTTCTCTAAATCCACAAAGACACAATGCAACTCCTTCTGACATTCTCTGTACTTCTCCATCAACACTCTCAAAGCAAACATCGCATCTGTAGTGCTCTTTCCTGGCATGAAACCATACTGCTCATCACTAATCATCACCTCCCTTCTTAACCTAGCTTCCACTACTCTTTCCCATAACATCATGCTGTGACTGATCAGTTTAATCCCTCTGTAGTTACTACAGCTCTGCACATCACCCTTATTCTTAAAAATCGGTACCAAAACACTTTCTCCATTCCTCAGGCGTCCTCTCACTTTCCAAGATTTCATTAAACAATCTAGTTAAAAACTCCACTGCCATTTCACCTAAACACCTCCATGCTTCCACAGGTATGTCATCTGGACCAACAGCCTTTCCATTTTTCATCCTCTTCATAGCTATCCTTACTTCCTCCTTGCTAATCCACTGCACTTCATGATTCGCTATCCGCACATCATCCAACCTTCTCTCCCTCTCATTCTCTTCATTCATCAGCCCCTCAAAGTACTCTTTCCATCTGCTGAACACACTCGCCTCGCTTGTGAGTATGTTTCCCTCATTATCCTTTATCACCCTTACCTGCTGCACATCTTTATTAGTTCGGTCCCTCTGTCTAGCCAATTGGTACAGTCCTTTTCTCCCTCTTTAGTGTCCAACCTTTTATACAACTCATCATACGCCTTATCCTTAGCCTTCACCACCTCTCTCTTTGCCATACACCTCATCTTCTTATACTATTGACTACTTTCTTCATCTCTCTGACAATCCCACTTCTTCTTCGCCAACCTCTTTCTCTGTATACTCTCCTGTACTTCTTCATTCCACCACCAGGTCTCCTTGTCCTCCTTCCTCTTTCCAGATGTCACACCAAGCACCTTTCTAGCCATCTCTCTTATTAGCTCTGTTGTAGTTACCCAGCTATACGGTAACTCTTCACTGCCACCCAGTGCCTGTCTTAACTCTTCCCTGAACATCACCTCACAATTACCATTTTTCAGTTTCCACCATTTGATCCTTGGTGCTGCCCTCGCACTCATCCTCCTCTTCTTGATCACCAATGTCATCCTACAAACCACCATTCTATGCTGCCTAACTACACTTTCCCCTGCCACCACTTTACAGTCTCCAATCTCCTTCAGACTGGCCCTTCTACATAAGATATAATCCACCTGTGTGCATCTTCCTCCACTCTTGTATGTTACCCTATGCTCCTCCCTCTTATTAAAATACGTATTCAACACAGCCATGTCCATCCTTTTCACAAAATCCACTACCATATGATCTTCTGCATTCCTTTGCTTAACACCATACCTACCCATCACTTCCTCATCCCCTCTGTTCCCTTCACCAACATGCCCATTGAAATCTGCTCCAATCACCAGTCTCTCACCCTTGGGTACAGTCATCATCAATTCATCCAAATCACTCCAAAATAAGTGATAAGTGACAATAACTGATAAGTGGTTATCAGTTTAATATCAGTAATAAATAGTTAAGGTCTTTACCTCACAGATACAATGTTCAGGGTTTAATTCTGACCTCTGGTTATTGACTAAGCTTGTAACAGTCTGCAAATTGATACACTAGTATTTACCTATGAAGTTAGTTGGGTACCCCTTGTGTATCAGGGAGTGTGAAATTTAGCTACTCTCCAGATAGCGTGCCATGACCAAATAGTGGTTAGTGCTCTGCATTGTGATTACAGAAACCTTGGTCCAAATCTGAGTCACAGCTCTATGTAAAGGAGTGGTGGGTTTGCTTTTTTCTATTTATAAGGAGGCTCATGCTCAGTCTCAGTGAAAGAGTGATGGCGACAACCTGAGGCAGTCAGACAGACAAACAGTGAGGAACAGGACAAGGAGCACAGAGTGAAGACATAAAATCAGGATTTTGGGGGTTGGCATAATGGATAAGATGTTAGCCACACAGACATATGGTACAAGGTTTCTTTCTCAGCTTTGGGAAACTTGGCTAGGCTTAAAATGACCCACAAGCCTAGTACTTACCAATGAAGCATGTGCAGATGCCTCAGCTCAGTAATTCAAATAGCATAGCTACAACTGTCTGCAAAACGTCATGTGCTATTTAATACAATAGGCAAAATGTCAGATGTTCTACAAGATGGACAATACAATAAGCAAAATATTACAAGTGGCACTATATATGAAAGGCATTGTTGTACTTCACACTACTCAAGACAGCTACAGCAAGCTTAGCTGCTACAGTAATAAATACAGTGAAGAAAATAAGTAATATAGCAAGTTATGTGATATTATCACAGTAACGCTAAAGTATAGCAGAGCAGCAAGCAGCCAGCTATAGTTGATAAAATACACTGCAGGAAGTGACAATCAGCGATCATGAAAATCTAATGTCACCAGTGCACAGAATGTGCTGCAAACTGCCAACACATACATGCACACACAAACACACACACACACACACACACACACACACACACACACACACACACACACACACACACACACACACACGCACACATGCACACACGCACACACGCACACACGCACATACACACACACACACACACACACACATACACACACACACGCACACACGCACACACACATGTGCACACACATGTGCACACGCATGCACACACACACAAATACAATCACATGAAGCAGATAGGCACAAGTGATCACTAGGCTGTTTTAATCCAGGGAAGAGGAGATGGATGGAAAAAGAGACTATGACAAGTACTTGTTACTCTTGTATGCACTCGAGCCTTCTATTATATATTCGACAAATTGACTATGGTAGACAATGCTTCCCAGATGGTGTGGGACTATTTTTCAAGTCAAATCTGGTATTAGAGTTCATAGCAGGTTGGTCATGTCACAGAGCACTAATGCACATAGGCAAATAAAAGTTAGAGCTGCTATGTAACCAAAAGTAATTCAAGCTCCAAACAACAGCAGTAGTTCTTTCTCTCACTAAGGGGGTGGATGAGAACCAGCTTGACCAGTTTCAGTGGAAGAATTTCCATACCACAAAACAGTTTTTTAAATCATCACTAGCATATTCTAATGAATAAAAAAGTACACAAAGGTTACTTTCCAAATGTTGTGGGACTAATTTTCAAGTCAAATTTGGTAGTAGAGTTCAAGTCAGACTGATCATATTGGGACCACAACAGTAAGAGTTCACGGACTTCCTCCTTGATCTTATCCATAGGCCTCCAGCAGGTTGATCCTGGTCAACTTTAATGCTTGGGTTAGTGATGAGACCAGCAAACTATCCATGGACGTTTTCAGTCCTTTGGAAAGCAATCATTTTACTCAAGCTGTTTCCACTGCAGCTCATAAATTTAGTCACACATCAAAACTGATGTTGCATTTTGGTTTTGAAAACAGGTATTTGGTAGTGAGATCCAACTCTAGCACAGACCACTACCTGCCCAGGTTCAAACTTGGCCTCCCTCATGTATCACCTGTCAAGATCTAAGGAGTGTTAATGGTTACACTGTGTCTTCTCTGTCTGCATATATTCACAAAGAGGTCAATGCAGTGAATCCAGATTCATTTGTGGGAGCTTATAATACAGCCATACCAGATATTCTGGATATATTTGCTCCAGTTTGTGTATCTCTAAAGCCTGTTGTATGGAATAACGTATGGTGTGACCATCAGCTGCACTCAATGTGCAGGTTTGGATAAAGGTTAGAGTATAAATTGCAGAAGATTCAACTTCTCAAGATAAGTTCAGTGTGGGTTAGCATAATATTGTTTACCAGAGGGAGAGCTCACATAAGAAGGTATTGTTTGTGTCCATTGAGTTCTCCATTGTATCAAATCAATTTGACTGCACTCTTCTAAAAGATTCTCAGGTGATGCAGCTATCTGATTACTGCTTGTAATGTTTTCTCCTCAAATTACTTTGAGGAAGTTGCACCATCCTCTATGGATATGGTTATCAAGATAAGGCAGCTCCTTGCCATGATTTTGTCATTAGATCTTCTGCTGTAACTTGTGTGGATGATTTACATTCTGTGAGGCAGATTTTAGCTATGTGTACAATAAATGCAGACTATGATGAAGTCATGAAAATTACTTCTTCTGAATATCTTGCTTACTGTTGACTGGAGTCTTCCTTCACAATGCTGATCCAGTTTTGTTTGAGTCACTGGATCTAATTATTTTCCAGATCATCAGAACATTTTTGATGACTGGGATGTGTCCTGTTCCTTTAAAGAAGGAACTGATCACCCTTATTCTAAAACATTGATATCAATGGATCCTAACTTTCTGGACAATCTGTAGCTGGGTTCTAACCTGCTGTTTATCAGAAAGGTCATTCAGAAAAACATTAACTCTCATGTATTATTTCTCTCCCTTAATGATCTCCTATACCATTTTCAGTCTGCTTGTAGATCTATGCACCACCATTTGAGTGGCAGTATCCTCCTTGTAGTAAGACATCAATATTTATATTAATTCTTGGCCCTACTTGTTGTTATTTTGGTTTTTGATAATGTTAACCT
>NC_056730.1:541348599-541418599 GCF_019279795.1 Protopterus annectens | reverse complement strand
ATCGTGCTAATGCATTGACACAACTCATCTGAGATGTTTAGGTGCTAGCAAGCATGCAAATGCATTAAAAGAGCTGTCCTCTAAATTTATCACTAACGCCCATCCAGTAGTTTTCCACCCATCACTTTTTTGAAAGTACATAAGCAAAAACTTCAGAATTGTGTATAATATGACAACAGTTATTTATGATATAATAACTTCAAAAGATATCATGCTGCCACCACCCTCAATTGTCACTGATCCACAGCATGAGATCTCTATTCTGATGTCAGTATAACAAATGAGGCATGGTTAATTGTCATCTATCAAACTCAGAACCTTCACCAGTATTCAATAAAGTATTCTGTTTATCGACTGTCGTCAGAACAGCACAGGCAAGGGTGCCAAATCTTTGTTTCCTTCTCCTTGTTACGCTACCTTGATCTGGCTCTGCCTGCCAACACATGACCGCAGCTTCTTTGGCTCTACTGAGCTAATGCTCTGCCAATCATCTACTTTGCCTAAACCGCTTTGACTCATTGTCAAACCTGAATCTCCCGTCTTTTTATCAGGAACTGAAACTCACATCCCAGTTGGAATAAATGCTGCTAAAGCTGCACAAATTAAATGGGAGATTCTGCCGAACCTTTTACATCAAGACCCAGCAGGAAAAAAAAGTTTAGTGGCTCATAGGAATGAAGACCTGACCTTTACCAGGATTTAACTTGACACCAGAGCATCGAAACACAAATATGCCTTACTCTGTATGTTCTTGTGGAAGTCACAACCACAGCATGGGGACATTAAAAACCCCTATCTCTCTCACAATAGGTGACAGCTCCATTCTTGGTACTCAACTCTCATCTCTAAGAGAAATGAATGGCCAGGTGCACTCTCACCCTTAGGAAGAATAAATGGGTCAGCATGGTGGCTGAGATGGAGACTTGATGGTCATGTTGATAGTGACTTTAAAAAATAAGAAAAAATCCAAGAAGCAATGCTTTATGGAAAGAATGATTATTCAGAATGTTGGCTAAGACAGCTTCAAGCATTATCATTACCTTAAAGTAAGGTGATAAGGTCTATTATTCCTCTTAAAAATAAAGACTTGAATTTTTGCAGGTGTTCTTTGTTTGTCACTGAATCAACAGTTTATATATTGCAACAGGAATATCATTCTCTCCCATTGAAAAGCGCATTTAAAAAGCTTTAGATTTTCAGATATTTTTGTTCAGAAGGCTATAATGCTTTAATTATGCTCATGTCTTGTTATTCTGTGGTATTACGTTTGGATCAGCATAATGTCAACAAGTAAAAGAAGGCTGATGTGTTACGTAGAGCAAATCCTTTGTAGACATTAAAAAAAGTGAAAGAGACAGAAACCAGCAAGACAGAGACAGAAAGAATGAAAGACTTGAATTTTGTTCAAAAAGACACATCACCATGGCTCTTTGTGCACAAGATTTTGATGTTCAGAAAACTAGAAGTTGTAATAGTGCCTGACTGTGCCTGTCACTTTTAGTGAATGGTCTGACTTGAGTCCCATTTTCATGGTAACTGAGGGATAGTAAGAGTGTATCATCCATATATAACAGTACTGTGATGACTGCTATATTCCGTACGAAGCTGCAGTCCAATAATCTTAAAAAAGTTTTACCTGTAGTCCAGTCAGGTACCGTGACAGAGATGAACAACCATAATACAGAGGTCTATGATCGGATTACTGGTAGTAATCCACTTATGTGTTTGAGACATGGATACTAAGAAATTCACCTGAACAGTGAAACTTGAGAGGCAAGCCTTGACATCCATATCAAGAGCACATACTAACGATTGAGATTAGAGACCTGATCATAATGCTTTCTACTGCATGAAGCTTTATCTGCTCCATGTACTATGAGCTATAAAAAAATGGAGGGGGTGTAGAAGTGCAAAGTGTTTTACCAGATTTGAAAGTTGGTAAAGATAGCTTTGTCAAATAGACAACAGCATATCTGTCAACTTATTTACATTAGAATCCAGGACAAATACAAAACTTATAGGAGACAAATGATCAAAATTTTAAAATATTGTTCTAATTAATTTAAAAAGTTTAACAAAGCAGGTTTTTGCATGAACATACATTTTCTGAACAATAAGAAGTATGAAATTATAATAAGCGGTATTTTTGACTGACTGTAGTCTTAGTAACTTGATTAGAAAATCAAAGGTTTTACAAGGGACAGAGCAAAAATATGAAGCAAAACGGGTACATACTGAAAATCGTGAACAGTGGAGAGCTACAGCAGATGCAATGACATGCTACTCTAGCAAAAGGTAAAATAGCCTTTAAAAGCTGTTAGACTTCATTCTGTCACACTTTTTGTGTGGCAGAGTTATGTTTTAACATTTTTTTAAAAGCTGTTTTACCTTCTGTCACTGTTCTTTGCTAGCTGGCACTGTCCCTAGCATGGACCTAATTGGAACAATATTTCAGAGTGTATAACAAACTTTTGTCATGCACTCCTACAAACTGATACATTCAGGTCTCATGTTAAGGAAGTGCTTAACAAGTTATTTTTTTCCCAGTATCAAAATGCAATTATGGTGTTCCATGCACTACGAATATGTTGAACATCAGGTGTACCGTTATAACATGACCAAACATTAGCATGTGCAGACATGTTAGCAGCAGTTAAAACACATTGTAAGCTGAAGATGTCAAACACGCATGCATTGTTCCATAGGTATCAAGTAATTGATCCTCTTGTCCCAATTATAATAATATAATCATTCCTTAGATATTTCATTAGTGTGTACTCAATATTAGGAATGCCAAAAAACAATTTAGCTGATTATCAGGAAAGTAATGGGAGGCAGTGATCATTACTGAGTGACATACCTATGTAGGGTATGCTTGTCATTATATGTGGTTATGACAATGAGATGAAAGAATATCTAAAGATAAAATAGGGAAGGATGAAATATTCCATTTCAGCACTGAAGTTCATATTGATCATTGCTGCAATAGCCTAATCTATATGGGTTATATCCTGCACAGAATATAACAGCCGTCCAGTTTCAAAAGTTTCTCAGCACGTTCCATGCCCACAAATAATTAGTCAGTTTGAGCTGGGTTGAATAGAAGACAGGTTTGGGCAACAAGCCCTTCAGAGCTTTCCTGTCTCTGAAGAGAGCACTGCTCTGCAGGCTTTCAAGGATTGATGATCAGCTTGAGCTACTCCATTGCAAGGCAGATAAGTTCCCTTTGGGAAAAAACCTTCCACATATTACTTTTACTGTTTTACTTTTAAAGAATTTACAGTCTTATTTAGATATGCTACTAATACACGTAAACCATACAAATTGCAGAAGGAGTCAGTTCTGGGCAGATTGTGGGTGCTGCAAAGAGTACATTTGTCTGACATCAAAGATTGAAACAATACTAGTTTTATGAAATGTAATCATACTTTGACTTAGGAACAGGGTCCATTCCCATCATGGTATTAGAAACCCAAAAGACTTGGGGAAATTAAACAGGTAGAAAAAAATGATCTATTTCATGATTTGTTCCAGGGGTTTTCCACTCAGACTTTGGCCACTCTGGGGGAATACCTCAGGATTCTGTGTTTCATGGTATCTATGATTCTCATAATACCTATGGCAAGACTCCATATGAGTAAGATACAATGGCATCAGAAGTCTCTTTGGTTCCAGCACCAATACCTATTATCCTTTCAGATTACATTTCCGGGATTTGAGAAAAAAAGAAATCATTTGCTGGAGGCATCAAATATCCCTAAATCCAAGTCACCCCCCCCCCCCCGATCCAAAGCAGTCAATCACCACAGTCATCCTGGACTTCGCTTGGGAGCAGTGTCAAGGGGGATAAAAGTGCAAGGTCTCTGGAACAGCAAAGACAGCTACAAGCACATAAACATAAAAGAGGTGCTTTCCTATATCAAGGCACTCAACTCTTTGAATCATATCTGGTTTGCAAGATCCCTTCAAGTCATTACAGATAATAACATAGTGATATGGTGCACAACAAAGCAAAGGGGAACCAGATCTCACCCCCTATGCAGACTAGCCATATTAACATGGAATATAGCTTTCCAGCATAATCTCACTTTACCAATATCCTACATTCAATTAGAGCATAATTCTGTGGCAGACAAGGTGAGCAGGACAATGGCAGATTCTTATGAATGGAAAATAGATCAAGGGGTCTTCCAAGATTTGATCCATCTATGGGGAATTTTTCAATAAGACATTTTTGCCTCCTTTCTGAACAATCAGCTTGCAAATTTCTGCTCCAGGAATCCATGCAATATGTCCTGGAAGACAGATACTTTTTCTTTTCCTTGAATATGAATGTTCCTGTATGCTTTTCCACCCTTTCCACTGATATCCAGGGTACATATGAAAATTCAGAAGGAATCCTCTAAGTTCACTATGGTAACTCCCTTCTGGCACATGCAACAGCAGTTCTCTCTTTCTTCATTAGGAACTGGCCAGGGGCAATTACCATCATACCTCTCAACTGTACACTTTTTCACAGAATGTCCAGATTTTTGCCTCATATTTTTGGTCTGTTTCTCATAAAATTGCAGTTTTCTAGCAAATCATTTGTAAATCATCGAGGGTGAAAGTCAGAATATAATGATAGACATTTGAATTTCAGACTTTATATTCTTCAGAAAATTCATGCTATTGCAAAATGTATTATTCTATTAACCTTATAAGTTTTTAAGAGCAATATTTAAAAGTGTCCCTATTTTGGGGCCTTTGTCCCCCACATTATTTATGGCTTTGTCCAGATTTTTTTGTTCTAAGAGGTTGAAAGGTATGATTACCACAAGCTTTTGCAAAGACTGGATCTACTCTCACAAGAACAGGTGTGTTTGATACATCCCAACCCCAGTCACCTTCATTTATCTGCCTGGATAATAGGGTTTTAAAATCTTTTAGGCATCTGTTTACTGAGGATGTGCAGTAGGTACTAATGAAGGCAAGAAAGCCTGCTACTAGTAAATCATATATTAGTAAATGTAAAAGATTTTCTAGTTAGTGCCAGCAATATAACCAGCACCCATTCAGAGCTAGATTTTCTCCGGTTTTAAAATATTTGTCTGTGTTCCTTTCCTATGGCCTCTCTTACTCCTCTATCAGGGTCAGTCTATAGGGGATTTTAGCACATCTGCACATGGATACCCTCTTTCAAAGCATTCTCATGTCAAAATGTTTTTGAAAGGGGTAGTGCACAACAGACATTTAAGAAAACCTGTAACTTATCCTTGAGATAATTGTTGGAAAGAAAAGCTACACATTGTACCATTTAAACCAGCTCATCAGGCAGACTTGAGGTTCTTAACATGGGAAACAGTTCTGACCTCTGCAAGAGCAGTATCTGAGTTGTAAGCTCTTATGGTAGATCAACCATATCTCATTTTCCACACAGACAGAGTTTCTTTGAGAACAAAGCCTTGTTTTATGCCTACAGCGGTATCCACATTTACTTTAAGCCAACTCAAAAAACAAAACTCGTGGCTGGATAAATGGTAAAAATGATCACCAAGCAATAAACCAAAAACAAAAGAATACCGATCAAATGTCTTCTAGTGAAATTGAGCACTTTCATCTCATGTTTGTTAGAGACTTCTTAAAAATGCAAACACATAGTACTATACAATCCCTTAAAACAGCCAAATAAATAAAATGACCTAGGTTATGTGACTACAAAATCATGTGATTAAACATTTAACAGTTTATAGCAAATAAAATATACATAAACACATAAAATAGGAAACAAATGAAAAATAATTGTATTGTTTAGCTGCCTTTATTTTTAAAACAGAATTAATAGACATGTCATCACTTAAACCCTGGAATTTACCCTCAGTTGCTGCAACTCCCTGTACTGAGTCATGTTTCACAGTTTTCACCTCTTACTGGATAAGAAAGCTACAACGGTATGAAAAATATGAACTTTTTGTAACTGGTACATCATTGTGCATGTTTACTAAGGGCATTAGTATAATATTTGGTTTTAATACTATAATTGTGCTCATAGATATTTTCTCTGAGTGGGTGTTCCTTCTTCCCCACATAAAAAAATTATCACAGGGAATACTAGATGTGACATAAACCAGTCCTTTTAGTCCACAATTACAATGACAGACACATGCGATCAATAGTCTTTTTATATCCTGGTTCAGATATATTAGTTGTGTCATTGATAAATCTATATTGGCTGCAACAGCTACACATGTAAGAGTCAGACTTATTGTAATTACTTTCAATCTTATCTGTAAGATTGCAGGTCTATGTTAAAACATCAAAGGTTGAATTCAGCAAACCTCTATTCAGTGAGATGACAACATCGAATGTTTGTTTACATGAACATCTCTTTCTTGCAAAAATCAAAACACTGAATAACATTAGCTGGCCAACTACAATTAAAACCTATGTGCTACATTATTTGCTGTTTTGATTTTTGCTGAAAGAGACGTTCACGTAAACAAACATTTGATGTTGTTGTCTTGCTGAATAGAGAATTGCTGAATTCAACCTTTGATGTTTTTAACATGGACCCTAATAGTACTGTTCCTTTTTATAAACAAAAAGAGGCTTATCAACCAAAATGTGTTTGTTGGGACTATTCTTGATGGTTAAGTCCCAGTTATAGTGTAGTATGTTTTTTAAATCCCTGCTGTTTTTGTCAAAAGGTAAAATCATAGTTTTAAAATTGATAATCTCATGGACATTTGTTTTTCCTGACTGAATCCAGTTGTTTCAGAATAGGGGGAAAATGACTGCCCCTCCTGCTGAATATTACAATTGCCAGATTATGGCTTAGTTTCTTGGGGTATCCTTTCTCCAAAAACATTGAAGAGAGAGAGAGCATCCACTTCTTTTATAAATTTCTCATAATCAGAAATTAGTCAAGAAAGTCTAATAAGATAACCTTTGACCAACCCTTTCTACTGCCATCATACCTCCCAACCATCCCGAATTTCTTGGTTTTTACCGAGTTTTGGGGTACCAATGAATGGGTGCCACGATTCCCGAGTGGCACCCCTTCATTTCCGATTTTTTAATCTAATTTTTACAGATCGCACTTTTGGAGCTGACGTCATCATGTGCGTAATGATGTCAGCTCTTTTAGCCTGTTGGAATGAAGCTTAGACATGCGCGAGTTAATTTTAAGCCATGCAGTTGCTCAGATGCTCCGTTTGGTAATTTTAAGCCATGCAGTTGCTCAGACACGCCGTTTAGTAATTTTAAACCATGCAGTTTCTCAGACACGCCATTTGGTAATTTTAAGCCATGCAGTTGCTCCGACGCTTTGGATTTTTGTCCGTTTCAAGTTCTTGTAAGCCATGGAATTCAATTATTGGAGTTGCCATTTGCAGTTTAAGTCCTGGAGTTGGGAGGCTGCCGTTTAGGCAGTTGGACGAGCCCGAGGTACCTTTTACAGCAGATTCTCTCTGCTTAAGAGTGTGTGTGTGTGTGTGTGTGTGTGTGTGTGTGTGTGTGTGTGTGTGTGTGTGTGTGTGTGTGTGTCTGTGTGTGTATAGATACGTGCAATGCAATTTGTAAGACTGACTGTAATGTACAACAATAACAAAGTGCTGCAGACGTATAAATATTTTTCTTAGTGTTGGAGCAGAAAGCGTGATCTGCAGAAGATGGTTTCATGGAAGTGCATACATTTATTTCAAAACTTTGTCCTGCTTGTCTGCCCTCTGAACCCCTTTTAATTCATTAACATATTGATTTTTTCAGCTTTCTATTTGCATAGAATAACAGTATTCATGGTCAGACTCCTGGCTTGATCGATGCTCAGTTACTTGTTATCAGCTGGCATTTATATATATTATGACCACCTGATTAATCTTCTCTGACCACCAGTTTACAATTTAAAGAATCAATGTATTTAGTAATAAAATGTCACCCATACTCTGTGTGTCTGTGAAAATGCCCCCATTCAATGGAGGTGGTGGCTATAAAGGCTCAAACCCTGTACCTTGGTACAAGGTAAAAAGAGCTTAAAGTCCCTAGCTACCACTTGAATTTATTCATTATATTTTTGTTCTGTTCCTCATTAAATTTGTGGTTTTAAGGATTTTTGTTGTTAAATTCACTAAATAATAGGCATTTGAATTACAGATTTCATATTCTTCAGAAAATAAATGGTAACACAAAACCTTTTATTCTAGCAATTTTCTAAGCTCATAAGTTCAGTTAAGTATTTGAAATGTGTCTCTATTTTGGGGCTGTATTCCCCATTATTGGCTTTCTTTTGGGTTTTTTGTGCTAAGAGGTTGAGAGCTATGGTGAGAAGTGAGAACTAAATTCACTAAATGATCGCCATTTAAGTTTGTCTGTCTTTCAAGAATCTGACGATTTGGCATAGGGGTATGTTGTTCTGACTGTAGTGCACAGTGTCCTGGGTCCAAGACTTGGCAGTGAAATGCATAGTGGTAACATGTTTTATTCTAGCAGCTTTCCAAAATTATACAAGCAATGATTAAAATGTTTCTGGTCTTTGCCTTTTTGTCCCCACCAAAATAAAACTGAAATTGAAAATAAGTGCAAGGAGCTGTGCAAGATGCCTATGGCTTTGCCTTTTTGTCCCCACCAAAATAAAACTGAAATTGAAAATAAGTGCAAGGAGCTGTGCAAGATGCCTATGGCTTACACTACTGTCATCTATTTATATATTTACACTATGATGGAAATGTTCTTAACTGGGCAGTTTTTGTCATTATTGGTTCATGCATTTTGTTTCATTGCCTACTGGAAAAATGTTCACACTATAAATTTAAAATGCGCTGTAACTTAAGTCTAACAAGTGCGCTGCATTATGCAGGGAATATAATTTAATAAAGTCAGGAAGGTGCATCAAAGAATGCATGTATGTTTCTTGTTTTGTGTTCAAGGGGCCTATGATTTGAAAACTGCACAAAGGTAATCTTTATCACCACTGGCTAGATGCATTTTCTTTGGATGTGGTGTGGGCTTTAATGCTGTTTCAATGAATGTGAGTTTCAAGGGCAGAGAAGTTTTAATGCTGAGTCTATTTTCATTGTGAGACAGTATTCCTTTGTTTAGCAGATACCTATTTGTGTTTGTGCATTGTGCTATAAAATGTAAAAATAAAAATCCAAATAATCATTGTAGAAGTAAAGTAGTATGCATGCACACATTCGTGTTTATGGTAAATGGGGTGAAATAGCCAGGTAATGGGACAATGGAATGGCTGCAGGGGGACTCTGGTGCCATATTCTGGTTGTCTGTTCTTCAGTTTGCGTTTGAAAGTTGTTATCCCACAATTCCATTGGAGTGGGTGGGGTTATGTAATTATGTATGCAAATTTTACGTTAATCAGCGTACAGATTTTTACCTATTTTTCATGGTCCTTGTCCAGATTTTTGATGATTCTAGGTTGAGAGGTATGACTGCCATATATTATAGCGCCTGTTAATATGTAAAAAACTGTTAAAATAGGTTGGCTTCATATATACATTAGATTCAACTTGCCCCATAGTTAAATTTTTGTAAATATTGACATCTAAAAAAATTGAGCTAGATTTATCATATTAAAAAGTAAGTTCTAAAATGTCAGCTAAAGTGTTCAAATAGCTAAAAAAGAGATTAATGCTCATCCTCATCCCACAGTAAATATATTATCAAAATGTCATAAATATAATACTAATATTTTGGGTTGAAACAGTCAAAAACAAAACAAACATTTCTTGCAGTGCCACATAACTTAATTTCCATAGACTGGTACACACTTTGCCCCCATGGCTACACCTCTTTTCTGGTGGAAGTATTCTCCCTCGGAAAACATAAAATTGTTATTTTAAACAATTTTCATCACATCATGAAAAAAGCAATTCACTGCATTATCAAATGATGTGTTCATCTCAATGGCTTCATGAAACCAATTAAGACCAATATCATGGAGGATACTAGAAAAAAAAGATCTTTCACATCGGCTTTCAACATTGTGGTATGTTCATTAATATTTATACTTGTCAAACATTCCAAGAAATGCCAGGAGTCTCTTAAAACATGACTGGCTTTATAAAAAGATGTTTTTAACTTGACATCAATCCATGTGGCCAGTCCTTAAGTTTTAGAATCATGTGAAGAGACAATTACCCTACAATTTTTGTGAATTTTCAGAATACTAAACACTGCAGGAGTTATGGGAAATTTAACCATAGCAAACTCATAAAATTTTCAATATAAAACCCACAGATAGTAAATTTTCAAGCCATATATCAATCCTCTGATATGCAATATTAACAACATTCTTAGAAGTGGGATCATATGCTGCATCATTAAATAAAATCCAAAAACCAAATAACACCAAGACAGCAGGAACTAGAAACATGTCCAAATGGAATCATGTACTTTATTCACAAAATGAATAAATGCTAAGCACTTTTGTCACTAAGACTTCATCAGAACTAACTTCTGCTCTACCATTTCTTCTACAATCTACAATCTTCTACAACCTTACTCTAAAATTCTTAGTCTTCGATCAACTAACAAAGACTTACTCCAATTAACCAAAGTATCCAATACAGCAGGCAACTCTCTTTACTCTAACTTTGTTGCTAAAAATTGAAATACCCTTCCACATAGTATTAGATCCATAAGCAATCTTAATCATTTCAAAATATCTCTCAAAACACACTTACTTGAATCGTGGCTTTGCACATGTAACACTCCAGGTTAATTATTAACTTAGCAATACTTATACGATTTGGCTGTACATACTAACTGTTAATATATCCCTTCTGACAACACTATTTCTCTATAAATAGTTGCATTCCTAGCTGCAACTCTCACTATGGAAGCCTTACTAACTATGCAATCAAATAAAAACAAGTATAAAAGGCGGAGAACTCTTTATTTAACATAAGGTAAGTGCTTTCATGGATAAAACCACTCATCAGACCATACTACAAACAAAGTAAAAACACTCTATTAGTAGTAAAAACTAAGACATAATTCACCAATGAATGTAACTAAAACATATCACATGCTCATTTCCCATTAATAACCAGCTGTTGTCTCCTTTTCTTCAATTTAGGTCTTAAAGAGACCCTGTCATTAAGTCCAGCTCCCTTGTCTGCTTGTAAGTTAAGTATCCAAGCTAAGTCCCTGTCTTCAGTTCTGTTTACAATGTCATCCATTTTACCAGCATCTCTTATTTGTTTAATAACTTGAAACTTAAATATGTGAGAGAATCTGTGGTTCTCTAGCTCAACATGTTGTAAAGACCACCAGATTACCTTCCTTTTTTTGGAGGAGAATGTCTTGGTTCTATTGGTTATGGCGAGATCTATGCATTTGTGTATGTGTTCATACAGTGCATTGGTGTATGATTCAGTGGTAATGCATCTATTCTCTATTTGCATGGGTGCCATGAAGTTTTTCTGTTCTGTTTTTAGGAGCCCAAAGCTTTGAAGAAGTTTTTCATGGTGGTTACCTTTGCAGGGGGTGGGGTGGGAGGGATGGGGATTTCCAAGGTGATTAGTTTGTGGTCAGATCTAACCAGGGAGGAGTTGATTATTGCTGTAGAGCAACAGTCACCCATGTTAGCAAAGACCAGGTCATGAGTAGTTTTCCCAGTTAATGGGAACACAACAAGCAATATATACAACTTCTTTGGTTTCACAATTATAATACCTTAATGCTTTATAATTTCTACCATTAATATTAATACTTTCCCCATTCATTAAATAAAGGCACTGGTAGCATCTACCACACTTAAAAACACCCTTGGGTTATCCATTATTTATTTATTCTTAATGTTGGTCTTTCTAATAACAGTTTAATACATCTATTCATCCTAAAGACACTCATTCGTTTTACACCCACTTTTTATCAACTTCCTTACTACATGAAAAAAATCACCAAAGTTCTTTCCAATATTCAAATGAGGTCATAATTATCCAAGGAAAAGGTGGAAGCTAACAGTCTGCAGTCCTTGGCTTTACTTAAATTACCAGCCCTTGTCCACTCCTTATAATTATTCCTATTACCATCTAAACTGTTCATAGTATTGCTTAACAAGGATTTATATATCCCATTTGTTCTGAGAGGTGTTCATATAGGTACCTATATAGCCCACAGTTGCTAGACATCTAAAAATAAAAACCGGGTATAATTAATTATTTATGTTTGGGTGTATTTAAGCATGTTTGAGTGATGCATTGTGTTGCATAGCAGGTAGCCCAGTAGTATATGTAAAGGTATGCTAGCTTTCCTGATATCCACGTAGCTAACTGGGTAGAGATTCAGCCCAATGCATAGTAGGTCCTGGATTTGAATCCATAGCAGTGATAAGATGTCAGTAATTAAATTTATTATATATGTGTAATTTTAAAAACAAATTTGTAAAATACGGCACTGCTGCACTGGGCTGAGCACTGCTTAAACATGTTAGTGGCTACTTTTCTTTGCAGGGTGCTAAGCTAAGCTAAAACCTCAGTTGTGCGAGTTTTCACTCTGATTACCTGTGCTAAGCTGGTTTGTGTGCTGCTAAGCAATGCGGCACTTTTTTGAATGTTGCTCAGTGACGTGTAAGGGTGAGAAAACAGCCTATATTAGGTGCAATATTTGTAAAATACGGCACTGCTGCACTGGGCTGAGTACTGCTTAAACATGTTAGTGGCTACTTTTCTTTGCAGGGTGCTAAGCTGAGCTAAAACCTCAGTTGTGCGAGTTTTCACTCTGATTACCTGTGCTAAGCTGGTTTGTGTGCTGCTAAGCAATGCAGCACTTTTTTGAATGTTGCTCAGTGACGTGTAAGGGTGAGAAAACAGCCTATATTAGGTGCAATAGGCGGGAATTCTGCAACAGTCTTTGGAGTCTGATCAACTGGTGATATGGCAGGCAGTGCTGGTGAAGGTGCATGCTTTAGGGCACAGAGATTTGGTGTTCAGGAGTCTATGGTCTTTGTTGAGGTCCTGGTAAAAAATCATGGATCCAGGCTAGTTTCCAGGACTTGGAGTATAAAGCGGGGGCTTGGGACTGGTTAGCCAGGGGAACTCACCAGTGTTACTAGTATTACTCGCACAGGTGAGAAGTGTTGTTGCTATTATGAAAACCTGAAGAGAAAAAAGACGGAACCTTGGACACCTGAATCCAAGAAGTCAGAGCTTGGAATGCCCCACAAATATGTAAGTATGTTTTTCTCTGTTTTACCAGTATGCAAGCTGAATGTCTGCAAAACTGGTATGCATAATGGTGTACTTCTCTCCCAACAGTTGCAGCTGAGAGGGCTTGCAATCTCAAGTCTCATGCCGGGCACCTGACCAGGTTGTGTCATGAGTATGGTATGTATGGATTTATTATGATAACTGTAGTGCAATAAACAAAAAAGAGTAAAGCATTTACTGCAATAAAGTATACACAATAAAACCTGTAGTGCAATAAATGTGCAAGTAGAACTGTAGTCCATTAAATGGGCAAGTAGAGCTGTAGTGCAATAAATGAACAATAACAACTGTATTGCAATAAACAATAAACAATACCAGTAACAGTAAGCAAAATGGTGTACAGCAAGATTGTGTTGTCATAGCCATTACAGTAGATCTGTATGCATTACTTTTCTATGGCAAGGTTGCTTCAGTCAAGTATAACACTGTAATAGCTGTAGAATGCAAAACTAATGGCCTGCAAACTGCATTGTTTAACTCATAGTACAGTCCAAGGCTGTCTCCAGGCCAATATCTGCAACATAATGCTCACTGTTTTTCTCCAGGTAATAAAGTTATATGGGTGAGGTACTCTAGTCTATAGGCAGATATTGTCAGGGCTTCATGGACATTTATCAGCAATACCAATAAAGTGTTAAGCAGCATTGTTGATTCATACAGAAATATATTGTAATAAATGCAGTATGGCCATATTCTATGCATGTGTGTTCTACTGTCACTGCAGTATAGTACAGTGCTGTAATAGTTCTGCAATTCAAAATGAATTCAGTCACACAATGCTGTCTTTTTCTTCCACTCCAGGAACAAAAGGTTTATGGGTGAGGTAGCCCATGTTATGAACATATATGATTGTGGTTACATTTCACAGACACTTATCAGTGATACCACTAAAGTGTTAAGCAACATAGTTGATTCCCAAAGAAATTTGTTTCAATAAATGCAGTATGGCTGTATGCAATGCATGTGTGTTCTACTGTCACTGCAGTCAAGTATAGCACTTTAATAGCTGTAGAATGCAAAATGAATTCAGTCACATAATGTTCTTTTCCTCCCACTCCAGGAACAAATGGTATGTGGTATACGGTTGAGGTATCCCATGTTATGAGCAGATATGAATGTGCTAACATTTCACAGACAGTTATCAGCAATATGAACAAAGTTCATTTTTTTGCAGATGTCCCCTGCAGTCACAGCTATTGGGTTCTATTCCCATGCCTGCCAACTAAGGCATGATGGATGTCTAGTGTGTCATGATTTCACATAATGTAATTAAAACTGCCAAATCTGTCTGTAACAGGATTACCAGAAAATGATTACCTAGAGTACATTGTATTACCTAATCTTCTTACAGAACACCTTGGTTGTTATAGAATCCACATTATTTGAAAGCGTTGTGTAGGTGTGTACCTGCATTTGGTATTGCTTGGCCCATACTGACCCATGCTAACATCTTGAGAGGTATGTACGTGCTACATTAGCTATAGGAGAATTGTAGTCACTGTACTCGGAACTGACACTACACACCTGTACAGTATTTATTATCAGTGTTTTCAGGGATACAGTCTGCATTGTCAGTAATGGATTGTTTCTCTCTCTCTCTCCCCACCCCTTATCTTCATTTATTTATCATTGTTATTTATTATTATGATTTAATATTAACATATTTTTAAACTAACTATATTTTTTTGCAACATGTGATGTAATATTGTTATGTGTTATTGTGATTCACTATTAACACACTTTGTTAAGCTAATTATTTTGCTGCCCTAAAGGTTTACTTCTTACTGGCATGCTGTTACCATACTGACTGTTATGTTATTTACTGTTGTTGTGTTACACATACTATACATTAATATGTATTTGGATTAATTCAAATGATGTTCCATTCTATTAATACTAACAATGGTTTGGTTATTATTAACATTAACTTATTGCTATACCTCATTCACCACAGCACGTCAAGTTAGGCCAGTTCCGGTTGATCAGCCTACCTTGCTTCAACTGGTTGTAGCACTGGGTCCCAGCATGTCTGGGACCCAGACCAGTTTTGTCTCCTCTGCTGCCCCTGCACTACTTGTGGCATTGGGTAATACAGCTAAATGGGACAGGGCCCAGCCCCTTTCTGGGAGCGGTGGTGGAGGGGGTGTTGTTATCCGGGTTGAGCTGCTGGTCTTGGTGCACAGGATAGATTACCATGGATTTGACCACCACCTGTGCCAGATTGAGAGAATGCTGACCAACCTGGAGGGGCAGCCTTGCCCCAGTGCCCAGCGTCCAGCACTGCCACCCTTGGGGCAGTGAAGGAGCAGTGTTGACAGTCCCATGGGTGAGGAATGTGAGTCACGTTGCTGCCATCTGGAGGCACATGGGACATGAATTACATAACACTCTCCCTATCCAAGGTGTTCACCCCCTCATGTGTCACACACCACCCCTGTATGCTGTCTTGCCTTTCTTGTCTGTCTGCAAATGCATCCTGACCTACCCAACTTACCTTCCCCACTTGTACCTATGTCCCTTCCCCAACATTCTACTCTCACCTTAAAAAAAAAAATGGGCACCTGTCCCAGAAAAAAATATTGTCTCATACATAACTTTCCATTTCACACACGTGTCCACTGGGCACACATAATTTGGTCCAATTGGCATGATAACTCAGTTATGCTGTCCTCATCCCTCTCTCTGGAGTTGAGAGTTCAAAGTCATGTACAAATTCTGTTAAAATGCACAGTTGTTGCTGTACAAGAAATGGATAGCTATGGTTCTTTCCTACATCCTTCATGCACATCCCTATCTGCCTTCCACTATGTTTTCCCCCTGATTGCACCCCATTTCACCACTTTCCTATCTGCCCATTTTTCTTTTCTTTATATTTTTTAGCATGCTGCTGCTCTGCGTGCCACGTCGTGCAGCTTCGCTAAGCTCAGCTAAATATAGCTATATTGACTATATATGTTTATAAACTTGTAATACAAATTTACAAAAGAAACACCTGTCCCATATTTTGATCCAAAGTCCATTGCACCTGCGGACTACTGCATTAGTCTGCCACACCACACAACTCTTATTTAAAACAGGTGGTTTAAAGAAAATATAGTAATTGCCAGTTACAGTCATTAAACGTGTTTCAGTGGAGCTGTGCATCACACTGGGCTGTAAAAACTTGGTTGAAAAGTAATTAAATTAAAAAGACTGAAAATGGGAGTGTACCTTGGACCCTGGTGCAATAGTATGCCACTAGAAAGCCAAAGACATAATAATGGATTTAAATCAGGCTTGTGATAGCAGGCAAATGTGCCCTTCAGCAGCAACATGTAGAAAAACACCTGCTAAGGCATTAATGGCAAAATACATGTTTAACTGGAACAGTGGTGCACACATACATCCATATAAAGCCATGCACATACTGATGGATGTTGAAAACATGTTACAGCCTGTATGTGTGCTCATATATCATGTAAATACACATGCTGAAGCAGTGACTCAGTAGCTCAGTCTGTTAATCACCTTGCAAACTGTACATTTTGCCACACACAGTCTTGGGTTCAAATCCAGTGGTGTGTAGAAGTGAATGTACAGTATTGTGAAGGCAGCAATTAATGATGGGGTCATGCATTCTTTAGCCACACAATGCATTTCAAATGACATATCAGATTTTCACTGATGGATTTCACAGGCCTGCAGGTAGGAACACACACATATTCCTATGACAAAACCATATGTACATAAAGTGTCACGTCATGCATCAATATGCATTCATATAGAATGTCAACACAGGTACTGCAAATGAGGCCAATAATAGAGTGCATCACACAATCCTTCCAAAGTCACTGTGCAGATTATCACAGCTGCACAGCTAACAGATACATTGGAAGTCCCTGCTTGTAACAAGAGCTGTCCTCATAAATGCTTCAAATTAGTACCAGACTGTAATACATGGCCTGGCAGTTGCCAAAATGGTGGACATATTCTCTTATTTATACCTCATCTTACCCAAGGACACAACAAACATGTTGCCTAGTACTCTGTTAGTGATACTGTTGCCTAAAATACTTACCTTAAACACATCCGTTATTTGGAGTGGAAAGGGTTGGCTCACTCTTGCTCTGCCTCTACAACAAGGCTGACACAGCTCCCACAGTTACCCCTACAGGTTGTTGTCCTCCAATGTGTTCACACTCTCTCCCTATGTCTATTACCTGCAGCAGCAGCTACAGCCTGTAGCACACACTTCTCTATGGTAAGGTTTCTGATACAGACCTACCCACTCCAACAATGTAGTCTCCCCACCCCAGTATTATCCAGCACAACATATCAGAAGGGGCCTTAATCTACATGAAGGCCTGCTATATTGTACAGTGCTTGCATGTCATTGGCTGATGGCAGTACAAGTCAGCTGTGTTAGCTGCAATTAGCATTTCAGACCCACAGATTGGTTTAGAGGCAATCACGCCAATCACCTGCTGATGATAAGCATGTTTAAAAGGCAAGCAGCTGGCTATAGGGAACCAGTCTGTATGAGATTTCCCTCACACAGAGCATGCCTTTGTGAAAACTTTGCTATCACCACATATCAACAGAGGAGTACTGCACTCCATCGGGAAAGTAACTGATTTTTGTGTACAACACGATGCAGATGGATGAACAGATGTACAGGGAATAGGAATTACGGCATTTAGCCTGTTATAGACCTGTGATAATGACATGTCATTGATCTCCTGCTGTCTTACACCTACACAGGAAATACAATGCATCAAGGATGCATTGTCTGTTGTCATTGTGGCACACTGGTCTCATTTGACTGTCCCTTTATAGTGGTTGTAATAGCACTGTTCCTATAATGTATTATCGGGAGATTGCCCATAGGGGACACACCACAGTAGACTCAGGGGTTGGGTGTATGATCATACAACAATATCTGTCCTTGCATACATGGGAATACCTGACTATTGCCACTATCTCAGTTGTATCCACACAGTTAGCATGTTTGCACACTGTGTAGCATGACATATGTGAGCAAGCAGTGGATAGTGCCAGCCATGTTGACCTTGCTGCATCCCTACATAGTGTACTTCCACATATTTGATCCTGTAATGTGTTCCCCTTTTGTTGTCTTTCAGGAATCATGTATCATAAATGCCATGCACCCTTCTCTGATGTGAAAAATGAAATTATACTGGACAGACTAAGGTAGCATCATCACATCCTACTGTCCAGGGGGAGGAAAAACACGAAACAGTGGACTGCATTATGGGCAGACATTGTCCATGATGTGAATGGCATGGGCCATCAGGGCAGGACATATAAGGAGCTTTGACACCATGCAATGGGCATAATCAATGCTGCACGATGAAGGGCAGCAGATATACCCAGGGATCATGCCATCACTGGTGGAGGGCCTGCAGTGGAACAACCACTCTCAGCCACTGGGAAATTCCTGGTGAACTTCAGCACACACGACAGCTCCCAGGCATCCATCACACCATAAATTATGGAGGTGGGTGCCACAATTTCTACAGCAGAGGAGCATCAAGGTAGGTTTACTGTGATCAGCATTGTAATACTGTAGCAGTCAGGCTGTACATACCTTTGCGTGGGAGTCAGGTCTTTGTCCTTTGTAGAACAGGGTTTTACCTCACTTGTACTCTCATGCTCAGAATGTGACCAATACAACAACCAACACAGTAGCTACTGTAAATGTGAGCTATATGGATGTATTACCTTGTTGTGCTGCAACGTCCATTGGTACTGACATTAGCTCACCCTTAACATTTCACAGGTCTGTCAGGTATTGGCCAAGGCCGTGGTCCTGCTCCTGGTAAGCTTGACACTGTCTTATTAAGGAACATTTATATTGTATTAAAGTTAAGGGTCAGAATAATGCCTTATTTAAACATAATTTAATGTGTAAACATGATAGAATGTTTTTATTTACCATTTTGGAGCAGGTACATAAGGATCATAGAAGGGGTAGTCACAGGAGTGTAGTTGGACAAATAGAAACACACTGAATGTGACAGTTAAGAAAAGATAATCCTCCTGGTTTAAATGAGGCATTTACTCTAAAATGCCTTTAAAAAAACAAAAGTTTGAAAGGACATTAGATTAGGCAGTGAAATGTGTGTTTCAATATATTTGTTAAGATAGGTGTCCTGAGTTTTTATGTGTTGGTTTATCAAGTATAGTGTCATATTTTTTAATTAAAAGGTAAATTGTACTGGTCAAGTTGTACTTTATTTTACTTGAAGTGATTGTTATAAAGGTCTTGAGTTGAATGTGTAATTTGCTCTAAGGAAGTCTATTTTGGACAAAAGCAGAGAAAAAAAAGTTTGACCACTAATCCAGTTGTGTGTCTCTGTTATTATGAGTATTAGTGGATTTTGTACCTAGTAGTGCAGGTATTCATGTAATGCTTTTTTCTTTCTTATCACAGGTGACGGGAGGGTTGGTCTCTGTCCCCTACACAACCTGATATCAGTCTCTCTTCATACTCTGATGATGATGGTAGCCACAGTGAGGCACATGTGGGGGGTTTGGGGGCTTAATCTGTCACAGAAGTAGACATCCCTCTTCTGCTACCACTGTCACTGCGCACAGTCAGTATTACCACACACACCCAGTCCCCGGAGGCCACAGATATTGGACTGTCAGTGAGTGGGGACATTGAACAGGAAAGTGTGACAACTATGGCTCCAGTGAGTGTAGACACTGACCATAACCAGACAGCTGGCAAGGTCCCACATAGGCAGATTGACAGGGGTGCTTGGAAGAGGTCTGCTGTCCATCCACCACTTGTTGCAGGTGTCATATCATGGGTCACTTTGCACATGTTTCAGGCCATCATGGAGGCACAGGCATGTTCTGAATGGAATACCAGATGTATGCTGAGAGTTATGGATGCAGCACTGTCTGACATCCATGACTGCCTCCACTGCATTGGGGATACCCTGGATCAGTTGACTGATACAGTGGATAGAAGGTGGGCTGAGACAGTGTCCATCTTGCACCACACAATATCTGTGCTGGAACGTGTTGTTGGGGTTGAGTGTCAGACTCGTGGATGTAGGTCAGCAACCCAATCTGCTGAGAGTCCACATGGCCATGCACAATCACACTCCTGCAGTGGCAGTACATCCAGCACTACAGAGGGGAGTGTGCTGTCCACACTATGATGTGGCAGGCCATGAGCTCATGGTCCTGGATGTTCCCGTGGGATACATGGTCACAGCAGACAGCAGTCACCATCAGGTGCTAGCACCACTTCTGACTTTGTGCAGGGCGGTGCCACTGCATCTCCTGGCAGAGCCAGTTCCCATGTTCAGGGCCGGAGATGGTGAACTGTTAACTCTACCATGTATGGTCCAAAGCTGTCCAACATACACAAGATGTAGGGCTAGCAGTTAGCTTGCCTGTGTACATGCACACACTCACACACCACTGTCAAATGCAGGTCACCTACAGACACACACGACACATTTTCATGGTCCATCTTGCCTGCTTCTCTTCCTGACTCACACTCACGCTGTCAACTGTTTGAGTCAGTCTAGGCCTCCTGCACCCCCACACAACACCCTGTGCAAGTAATGATACCAGTGCAACATCCCTGTCATCCTCACCATCAATGCAAGGAAATGAAGCTATGTGTCTGATGCACATGGTGACTATGTTAGTTAACATGTACTTGTGTAATGAAGTGTTTTTTTGCCATGCCATTTGTAGTGGTTAACAACAGATATTGTATGCTGGCATTTGTCATGAGTACACCACATACTCCTGTATATCTCATGTTGTACAATGTTGTAATGGCTGTATAATTACACAATGACAGCTGTGTCATTGACCTGTTTATGTTTCTGTTTTAGAAGACTATTGGGGTAACCTATGGATACACAGCAGCAATAAAGCAGCACAGGATGGCATGTCAGCACAGCAAAAATATGTCTTCAGCAAGGTACACCACAATAAGTGCATGGCTCCATAGGTTCATATCTATATAACAGGCTACTAAGAACAATGGAAGCATTCAGCATACCAGTGAATCCCTAATCTGTGCACAGGTCTGCTACCCTTGATAAGTGTCATCAGGGTTTTGGGAACTCATGCATCTACCAGCTGTGATGACAGAGATGACCCATCTACAAATATCCTGTGTCCAGTACAGACAGTCGCCTGACACCTGCTTTGATTTTCATGTTCTGTATCCCATTTTGTAACCTGCACAGGCTGTGTCAAATCAGATGAGTGCTTCATATGCATGAGGGGCTTGTTCATGTATGGCGTACTGTCTGTGTTACATACCTGTCACTGCAGCATGTGTATACCTGTACTGTGCATACCACAGTGATGTTGTAGGCATATAGAATAGGTGAGACATATGTTAGCCTGCATGGATACATGGGAGGTACAGAATGGGATCAGACACCTCCTGGTATGGAGCTATACACATCCCCACCAAACCATTTAGGAAACAGACTACACATGTACAGTCATGACATGGACTCCATAGGACATGTAAACGGTGCTGTGCATTGGTGTAGTATGGAACCTGTGTGGCTGCTACAGTTGTACTATATGCCCGTGTAGTGACATAGCAAGGGTGCCATTGCACACAATAATAGCTGTGATGACTGCCATCAGATTTATACCCAAAATCTGTTGGTGAGGGTTGTACAACAGTGAATGCATCCCCACATTTTACTGGTCAGTGAGAGTCAAAGCCTACATTACTCAGTGTGTCCATAACTCCATGTGTAATGGCTGAACTGTATGTGGTGTGCAGACACTACAATATGTTGCAGGGGTGGATGATTTCCCACAATGTAGTATTGTGCAGTTGTTGACAGTTAGTCTTTGTCAGTGGCTTAATGTACAAGTGACTGCATCTTAGGCCATCCTGGATAACTGTTGGTTCTGTGTGGGAGTCTGTGATAGCTCCCACTATGCAATCATCTACTTATATACTCAGTCAGAGGTCACTGACAGTGGCTGTGATAGCAGAGAGGGAATAGGTAGATGGGGTACACCAATAATGGAGGATGGCATCATTTCAGTGCTATCTTCCCAAGGTATGACTATCAGACACTTGCGTATCTACCAGCTTACATAACACTCTGTATATTACATACACAGTTTCCAGCAAGACCTGCTGGCCTAGTATTGTCGTACACCTTGTCAGGGCATGGTTTGTGGAGTGAGACATATGCCCAACATCCATTGCATAGTGTAACAATCAATGGGGTCCTCCGGTTACAATTGGTAAGCATGATCTTGCATTGAGCAAAAGTAACAGTGTTTGGTCCAGTGTCACTAGGTGCATGACAGTGTCATTGCTCATACCCATGTTAACTCCTATCATGGCATTTCAGGTGACATAACTCAGAGATCTGGGGACACTGTTTGGCACTACATGCTAGTTGTTCTCTGTGCAAGTCAGTGTTGTAGTTATTTCCAGCATGTTGCAGGAAGAGACTCATGCAAGGAGACTGTGCAGAGCACAGACAAACATGTTAGGGAAGTGAAAATGTACACACTGTGTTGCTTAGTTGTGCTGTGGCTCACTTGCCCAAAGGATGGTCCAGGTCAGTGCCTGTAGCAGTGCCGTGACATCCCCACATGGGGAACTAACATAGTGCATCATCTGTTTGCCAGTATAGATGACCAGTACAGCACTCCCAATGTGAGGTCCTCCTTGGTGGGATCTGGCCACAGTTCAGTCTCCTTACAACTACTGGCACATGCCTCCCCCCTGCAGACAATACAGAGATATATGTCAAGACAGCCATTTATTACCTCCAGTGGTATGGTTGACATAGTGTGACTGCACCTCCCCCTTCAGATGGGACAGGCAAGTATGCAGAGCTGTACACCCATGCATTATGTCAGCAGCATTACAATGGCATGAACTCGGCTGTACTTGACAGGAGGGACACACGCTTGTCATGGCTCAGCAAACCTGAATGGTGGACAACTGCCATTAGCAGGCTGTACAAAGTGTGACAGTTGAGATGAAGGTGCCCCCCCCCAACATGCAGGCACTACCTCCTCAGCTAGAAGAAGCAGATAGTGGTGTTGTGATGTTGAATAGACATGGTAAGTGACAAAAATAGCCACCCACAAAAAAGCAGAACCACAACACAAAGTATTGCATTCAATGTGTGACCACAAAGGACAAGCCCAGATTGTCGGTGATGTAATATGTCATGATGACACATATGATGGGCCTGGACACATACCTAACCTGTACACCTACACTATCTGCATCAACTACACTCCCTTGTCACCACCATGTGACACATGACATACCTACAACCTGTCCTATAACTTCCAGATTTACAGAGCAGTTTTTTAACTGGCCTCTCACTGGAAGATACACAGCACCTATTCCACATGCTAACATTCCAGGCTGCATCCCACATGGGATCTGACAAGGATTACTAACACCATTGGGACACCTTTGCAATCCTACAGACACTACTGGCTGCACACCAGCTGAGTGGTCAACGGCAACTGTTATACTCTTGCACAGAGGTGGTGCATCCACTGACCGACATAACTATACACATCTTTGTCTGAGTATCCATATCTGTATGCCCAATGGGGAGATCATCATGGAGTCAATCATCACACATATATGTATTCTGGGTGTACTTTCCTACAACAAAAATTCACTTTTTCGAAATGGGAAAGTACATCCCCACTTAATTGAAAGTGCACTTTAACGAAAGTGCAGTTTCGATTAAACTCATTAGACCGAACCTACCGCACCACAATGGACGACATTGAAAAACAGGCTATGTCCACTGTGGTGCAATAGTCATGGACCTTAGGGTTAGGGCACGGGTCAAGGTAAGGGGATAGCCCTACTAACAATCCCCTAACCCGTGCCCTAACCCTAAGGTCCGTGTCTATCGCACCACAGTGGAGGACGTAGCCCGATTTGGAATGTCTTCCATTGTGGTGCGATAGTCATGGACTTTAGGGTTAGGGCACAGGTCAAGGTAAGGGGATTTCCCTACTAACTGTCCCCTTATCCTAACCCATGCCCTAACCCTAAGGTCTGTGACTGCTAGCCCGTTCGGTCTAGTGGGTTCGCTAGAGTGCACTTTCGTGAAAGTGCACTTTCGTTTTGTGTTAGTGTGGGTGTACTTTTGAAGTTCAAAGTAGTGAACTTTAGTTCTTCAAAAGTACACCCATGTGTTCTATACACAGCTGACTGTGCACAGTTTGGATGTGTGACAGGGGGAGCATGACTGTTACACATGGTAGATATTTCCGAGTCAGTCAAAATGGACCTGGGTGAGGGTACATCAGGGTACACAATGCCCTAGACTCAGCCAAGCTGTCTGACTATATCCCCATGCTCAGGCAACATTTACAAAGCACCCACTTAAGCAGCTATGATACTGTCATTGTAAGGGTCACTAAGTAGCCCATTGCTGGTACACATATGCAACATAGGGATATCTGCCAACAATAGGTAATCTGTCAGCAGCAGTCCTCGGTAGGATGCAGTCCTGGGACCTCTACTGCTTAGAATCAATTCAACCACAATACACATGACTACTGACAGACTGTGGCTAACAATGCTGGCTGCTGCCTGCAAATTGTGAGCACTCAAGAGTCTCTCTGGTATGCCACTATCCTGCAAGAGAGCATTGCAAACACATGCCTGTTGACATAGTAATGGCCATAAACTCCATGCAAATATATATATATAGTATCAGTGCCATCAGTTAGACCTATGTACCTGCTAAGTAGCACATCAATCACAGCATGTGATGTACATACTCAAGAGTAAATGAACTGGCCACACAGACCTGGCCACACAGGTTTACACCCAATGTGCCTCAGATCACCATGTCTCTACAGTGGTATGTTAGGAATCCTATGGCATAGCTGCGGCCACAGTTACCATGACATACTCATAACCTCCAAGTACTCTTCCCTCAGCATGCCAATATCTGAATGCAATGGGCATTTGGTGATGTACCTTTCCAATCTTGGCAATTGCATACAACACTAAGGTCCCTCACAAGGTCATTTCATATCTTCAGTATGTCTTCAATGGGGTCTGCAATGAGTGTCGTTGTCACCTGTGACATACACACTATTCAGAGGTGATCTGTGCCTTGCATACAGGGCAATCTGTGACCCTGATTGTTTCCATATGCTACCTATCTGTAGAAGACATAGTAGATGGCTAAACCACTGTAAGGACATTGACCTCATATGTGATGTTGGTGCTACATGCTTGTGAGAGAGATGTGTCCAGCAGACTTAAACACACCCTTGAAACAGAAACCTGCCTAATGGCACACAAAGCATCTCAGTACACCTCACCACATGCCATCTGTATGATTGGCTGGTAGACCATTATCTAAACAGAGGATGTCTGCCTGTGTCCCCCTTTAATTGGGGCAGTATGGGCTGATCCTGTAACTACCAGTGTAAAGATGTCTAAGATTGTGAGGGCTGTATGGCCATTATGGCAGTGAAGTTCAAACATACTATGGTTCCATAACATGATATAAAATGCTCTAACAGGCTCACACACAACCATGGCTACATTGAGGCTAATACCACTTCCAATCACTGCATACAGAACATGCCAAGGCACACACATAGTGCAAGTTGACTGTATGTAGATGAGAACACTTACCTATGTAATGGTACACACTACAGATCACAGTACATGTCGCATGCAACAGATCTCATGTCTGCTACTACTATCAGTTCAGGACACATTATGAAAAAAACAACCAAAATTTCCACTTTAGCCCACAAATCTGCGTTATACACTTTATTCTGGTACCTCGGCTTATCACCTTCTTAGGAATAATTTAATTAATACAAACTGATCCAATTTATACACAAGAAGTGCCACATCCCCCCAATAAACAATTATTCAATCAAACATTTAGTTAACATTTACATATCATTTTTAACATATTTATCATAAAATACTTGTAAAAAACTTTCAATTTCATGCTTTAATGCACAGACCAATAAATATTTCTTATATAAAAATGAAAAAAATAATTCCTACAAAGTCAAATTACTATCCAGATTCATTCCCCTAGGATGAAGTGTCCTGTAATTGATAATCATCCTACATTCCAACCCATTGAGTTTTTCTCTGAAACTACCCCCCCATACAGAAATGGTGAGGCCAATACACTAAAAAACAATATCATGCAGGGCATGATGGTTGTTTTGCAAAGGGATACACACGTGCATGCACCAAGTAGCCTGGAATAAGATTAGAATGCCTACCTATCTAGTGTTACACTCTATAGATCAAAGTATTTATTACGCACACCACCACTTAAGTCTGGATGCTACACTGTCAGCTGGTAGTCTTAAGGTGAATGACATCATCTGAGCTTGCATAAGAGGGCAGTGTGGAAGCCAGCAGCAAATTACAGGGCCAAAAAGTGCATAGCCATTACAGGTGAATAGCCCGTGAGGGCATGGCAGTAGTTTTGAAGGGGGATACAAACAGACATACACATGCGGGCACCAAGTAGTCTGGAGTGTGATTGGAACCCTACCTATCTAGTCTTATTCCTATACATCACAGTACTTATTGCATGTGCCACAGGTTGAGTCTATTGTATATGTGATGGCAGGCACAGCACATGCGCATTACACAAACTAGGCTTGTGGTGAACAGCATCTGTGGTCTGCATAGTGATATTGCTTCATACTGTTATCTGCATCTAGTATTCTAGCTGTGGGATAACTGTCATTATCCTAGCTATGTGTGTACATTTACCAGTATGGCCATATGTGGCTGCTTGCAGTTAGATAGGCAAACCTGTCTGCAGGAACAATGTGCCCTGTCCATGCGTGCGTTTACAACATTATACATTACAACACCTGCTCACCTGCTCCTCTCTGAGTGGTGACATCCAGCAGGCAGAGGGGTCTGTAGGTAAATGGAATATGTACTGTTGCACCCTTAGTTTGGATCCTTTGAGCATAAGTATGGATGTGTGATAGTGCAGATTTACTCACCATTATTAGGGTATGTAGGACAATACAGACATCCACACGCATATTTAAGTGATTGACAGGCATGGATATACAAATGTAGCTGTGTGTGTATGATATGTATATGTGTTATTTAGATATATGGGGAGAGTCTATGTGTCATTGTGATATATATATATATATATATATATATATATATATATATATATATATATATATATATCGGTATATGTCAATTTGACACTGCATAGCGATAGATATGCTATGTATGTGAGAGAAAGATAGTGACAGATGGATATGTACATGTATATTTATGTCTAGACATATCTATACATAGCAGGTCAGTCTGATGATGGGGCAACATAATTGCATTTATTTTAACTCAGTGTTTGGGCATGCCCAGTGTGATTCTCTGTACTTATAAAGTGACTCCAGGCCACACCTACCTGTACTCCAGTCAGGAATTGCGTGTGTTACAGTCTATACCTCTCAACTGTCCAGAGTTTCCCAGAATGTACAGAGTTTTGGCTCACAGTTTTGGTCTGCTCCTCATAAATGTTGTGGTTTTCTGGCAAATCACTTGGATGAACATAGCACTGAAGTCACTAAATAGTGACATACATTTGAGTTTCTGACTACAAATGCTTCAGAAAAATGTGTGTTAAAACCTGTTATTTTAGCAACTGTTTAAGTTTATGAGAGCAGTACTTAACATATGCCCCTATTTGTGGGCCTTTGCCCTCCTATTTTGTTGGGCTTTGAACAGATTGCTTGCACTAAGAGGTTGAGAGGTATGTTAAAGACATTGACATCTGTCCCTGTTTCTGCAGTACTCCACATCACTCAATATGTCCACGGGGATGGGGGAACAACAGCACATGATCTGCTGGGATAGACAGTAGTCCAAATATCATGTGACCCTACTGTTTAGCATCTCCCTTGACTGATGTAGTGAATACTACAACCATGAGGCCTAATGATTATTAGGGAATACATACTATTGGACTGGCTATATGTAGTTCCATGTGGATGTTACTTCCATCCACATATCCCACTATCTTTCCTTACATAAATGCAGCAGATCCATATATACAATACCATATTATAGTAATCCTTACAAGTAGTGTCAGTTAAAGACTTACCTTGCGAAAGCAGCAGTTGACAGATCTGTAGTTCGGGGATAACTCTGTGTGATGTAAGCAGTACACAGCCAATACATGGATAAGTACAGGTTATGTGGGTTATCTGGCATCAACAATTTTACTAAATGTATGTGTGTAGGAGTAAGGTATCAGTCCCTAGGGCCCTAGGTTGTCAGTGAATGTGCTATGCATTGTCTCTTAGCCAAAACCAGGGCATAGTGAGCACACCTACGTCTACTTACAGTGATATCATCAGTGGGTTCTTCCTCTGAGTCCTCCTGTGACTGTGGCTGTGGTTATGTAGGCACTGGTGGGGGACTGTGTATCCCTTCCCTTTGGTGATCCTGCTGCAGCTGTTTCTGCAGGATCATATTGTGTAGCATAGCACATACTGTGAACATATGTACACATGGGGCCGGAGAGTACTGCAGGGCTCCAGCAGATATATCAAGGCACTGAAACTGTGACTTCAGAAGCTCAAAAACATGCTCTATGATGTTCCTAGTTTGTGTGTATGCCTCATTACCATGTTTTTCAGTGGGTGTGTGTACATTTCTGATGGATGTCATCATCCATGGTTCCAGTGCATAGCCAGCACCCCCCCCCAGTAGATGGCCATGTGAGATGTCCCCCTTTAGCAAACATCTGGTACAGCTGTGATTCATGCCAGATATGGGAGTCATGATAACCACCAGGGCTGCCAGCACACACATTTATGATAATGCCCTGGACATTGATGGAGTGGTACCCCTTGCGGTTGACATAGATTCTACACTCCTCACTAGCTGGTGAGAAGCAACAAGATGGTACTCTGCCTACATGAAGGGGATTTGCAGACACGATTACCCCTTTGTGCTATTCATTAACTCCACCTCATTTGCAAAGGGATCCATGCTCACAGCCTGGAAACTACACACTTCAAAGGCCTATCATGTTAGCATCAGCAACAATGCACCATTGCAGATACCCCACACAGGGTCCTGTAATTAATTTCTGCCACATAATATTAATTTTGTTTTTTCCGATTTTTTTTTTTATAAAGCATGATTGCGCACTGCACTGCACTGCACAAACATGCTCAGATTATAAAAAAAAATAAATTTAACATAACTTATTTCCTTTAATTTGTCAGACACACAGAGGATAGTTTCACTCATAGCTGTGCTTGGTATGCCATTTCTGTTCCTCTATTTACATTTTTACAGCCCTTTCTGTCTGTCTATATTCCTGTGCATAGAATATTTCCATCTACACTGTGAACACTGACACAGGGTCTGCAGAGCTGCCTGTCTGCTTTCTGGATCGCTCTACCCACCTCATTTGCATGAGATTCACCTGCTTATGAGGTGATTTGCATTTCAAAGAAGTTTAGGTGTTGGTGAGCTCATGCACGCAGTTCAGCAGCATTTACTGAATCTAAAAATGTATGCAGCCATGTTAGCAGTATGGCACAATGCCTATATGGAAAAAAATGTGTAGGCTTTATTAAATCCCCCCATTATTCAACTGTAAAGTTCTCTACTTGGTTATTTTTTTTCTTATATTCCTTTAGTTATCCTTTAACTGATTTAGTCTGTTGCTCTTTACTACAAGAGATACTGTTTTTGAAATTAAATGTAATGTTAGAATTGTAGCAAGAGAAGACAGAACACCTACTCAGACAAATAATCTATTATAGTATAAATAAAGGTATAAATATAGTATAAATAAAATATCAATTATAATATAAAAAACAAAGATTCTACTAATGCTCTTAGTAAATCTGCACAACAATGTAGCCTAAGTCATATGGGTTTCAAAAAGTTTCATAAAGGAACAAGTTTCTTATCCAGTATGAGGTGGAAACTTGGAAAACATGATTAAATACATGTAGTTGTAGCGGCAACTGAGATTAAATTCTTAGGTGTAGTCAAGTTTAAATGATGACATATCTGTTAAATGTGTTTTAAAAATGACGGCTGCCAAACTATAAAATTATTTTTCAACTGGTGTCCATTTTATATGCTTATGTATACTTTATTTGACATGTAGCTTTAAATGTTAAGTTACATAATGTATGGTCACATGACATAGATCACCTGACATATGGATATTTAAGGGATCATATAGTACTGTGTGTTTGTATTCTTAACAGGTCATTAATAAAAGTTAGAAAAAAGCATTCAGTTTCACTGGAAAACATTTGGTCAGTGTTCTTTTTGTTTTTACTTTATGCCAAACTGTCCATCACACAGTGTTCTTCCCTGAACCCAAAAATGAGGGAGAAAGGATACTTCATACCTTGGATGTGAACAGAAAACTCTGGTACTATCTCGACAGAACAAAATCTTTCAGAACTTCCAATCAGTTGTTCATGTCTTGTAAAGGTAAAAAGAAGGGGCAACCTGTGTTAAAGCAGACCATTTCCAAATGGTTGTCTTAGGCTATTACCTTTTGTTATTCCCAACACAACAAAACTATTTCAAGCAATGTCAAAGCACACTTTACCATGGCCTTTGCTTTTTTGGAAAGGTTTGGACTCTAGAAGTATTCTTCTCAAAATACTTTTTATTACGTTTTTGTATATAACAAATTAAAACAATCACACAACATAGCAGGTGATATATAACAGAAGTTCTGTATAGGCGTTATTATATACTCGTAAAAGAAGAAAGGACTCTAGAAGTATTCTAGATTAAGCAAATTGATCCTCTCTGCATACTTTTACAAAGCACTACAAGCTAGATTCCTTCTCCAGGGTCTTGGTCAGAGTTTGCTAGGACCATTCTACAGGGGCTCCTTTACCTTTGCCCTTCTATCTCCCTGTTGTTGTTGTATAATAATATACCCATATGGCTTAGGCTACTGCAGCAGTGATCAATATGAAGAATATAGTACATTTGTGTAAGTAAATGTACATAACAGCCAATGCCTGAATGATCACTGCTGCAGTAGCCACACCCTCCCTCCACCCCATTGTTTTTTGGTCTGTCTTTCACACCATGGTCTGGAATTTTTTTTTATGTTCTTTGCAATGCCTTTTCAGGGCTTAGCTTCCCTCTCTCAGTTGTCAAGAAAGCTCCAAAGGGCTTTGTGTCCAAACCCAAATAGTTTGGGTGTATGGAAGGTACCCTGAAGCTTTGGAAGCTGGCCAGCTGTTATATCCTTTGCAGGGTATAACCTACAAAGCTCAGGCTACTGCAGCAGTGATGATTTGTGCATCTACTCTTATGCTAAGTTTACTTATACAATTCTACTGTTTCATAACTTTGACTGTGAAGGAGTTTAGGTTTGGTTTAATGTACCATAGATCAGTACTAGGTTAGCTGCCCTTGTAGGCCATTTAAGCCTAGCCAATTTCCCTTTCAAAGGTGAAAGTCAAACCCTGTATCTTATGTCTGTGAGGTAAATACCTTAACCATTATACTAAGTCTGGCCAATGTGAATAATTCTATTTCCTAACAATAACATGAAGAACTGAAAATAAAATTCAGTCGAAAACATTATCATATGGTTCTAAACAATACCCTCCCCACACACACACACACACACACACACACACACACACACACACACACACACACACACACACACACACACACACACATTTACTTTGATGATAATGATTATCTTTTTTCAAAAATAAGAAACCTGAGGGATTTTTCAGCAGTCCTTTTACACACAGAAAAAAAAGAGTGTAATTAATGCAAGAAAAGAAGTACTGGTTTAAAACAAATAAGTACAGATGGGAATGGGCCTTCTGAGGAGTCATTACTGCCATCATCAGATATTGTAACTAAGACAGCCTGTACGGCTATGCTTTGCTTAATGCTGACCTTGGCTTTGTGTGATGACATCAGCACAACTCAAGAAATTCCAAGTAACTCACTCGTGAGTTCTTTGTGTGATGACCACAGCACAGTGGGTCCCTGGCACACAGTGCTCAAAAACTCGGCTGAAAAATCCATGTTATAGTAAAAACTTCCCTTGTGTAACCTACTGAATGAGCTCCTTCCTAGGCAGATTACGAAATGCAGTGTGATTTATACTTCCTGAGGTTGTTAGGAAACCAAACGGTATACGATAATTGTGTGAATCTATAAGCTAGGGCTGGACTGGCAAAAAATATATAGCTTACATAAGACTCTAATGCAAAGAACAAAGATTTCAAGGATGTGGTCGCTCATATGGATTCTACATTACTGTTGTCACTGAAGAAACATTTTAGAATAGATTTATTGATGTATAGAGGAAACAAAATTCTTTAGACTGTTTCTAAAAGTGTATATACACTAAGTTAACATATGTCAAACCATGAAATGATTTTCAATATAAATATTTGCATTGTATTGTAATTACTGTGCACTACCCTAAAATTATAACAAAAACATTTTAGAAAGTCAAAATGTTCAGATTTTTATTTCTGCAACAAGTGTCAAGGCTGACTCATGAGGATTATGCCGACTCATCATAGTTAAATTATAGATGTATGAATGTTTTCATAGGGAGGATACTGGTTTGTTCTATAAATGTCACTAACAATTTATGTAGATGTTCTTTATTAAAAAAAGGATTCAGTAATTTATAATAACATCACATCATTTCTTTTTAGCAGAGTTGCATACACCTTTCTACTGGCTGAAATACAACTTAAACTGCTATGCTATTTGCTCTGTAAACATGAAGAGAGACAGACTGAAACAAAGCATATTTTGTTGGCAGGTACATACAAATATATAAAGATAAAATAGTTACACATGTTTTTCAGCAATCTTTAACAATAATAAACATTTGCTCATAAGAACTGTCAAAAACTGAAATAAATGAAGCTGATATTGCATGTAATTGGGAAAATTATATATAATGTACCTGGAACAAAAAGACCATATAGTGAATACTAAAAAATAGACTACAACAATGGAAACTGCTGCTTATTTTGTTTATTTTCATTTTCTTTCTCCATCTTGCTACAGTTAATAAAGTGTGAGTTCAGCCTTATTGTAGTTACTAGTGTGTAAGTTAGTTTTTTTTCTGTAAACTTCAGTTACCTTTTTCTGACACCACCATCTTTTCATTGGTATAAATGATTCAAGTTGATTACATGCAAATTTCCATGGAAAATGTAAATAGCTTCCATTGTTTATCTTCCATTCCATGTGAATTTCTATGTAGGTCATGTATCCTATGGCATAACACAATTTTAAATCTAAAACACATTCCCTGTCAAAACACCTAGGACTGATACCATTAGCTATAATTGCTCAGTTTTCTATAAAATATGTATTATAGACTATATATATATATATATATATATATATATATATATATATATATATATATATATATATATATAAAGCATAAAATCACAACCTTTAAAATACAACTGAAACAATTCCTAAACAGCTCTTGGCTCTGTATATCTTTAACTGATTTAATTCTAATAGCAGGAGGCTAATTAACTTCTGGCTAAAAGTTATCTTCTAGCCCTATCAGCCACACAAACTAACATTTCATTAACACCATAGTAATTATATGACTACAACCATGCCCCTAAGTCAATATCTTCTCTCTTGCTAAAGTTAGGGGCATTCCCTTTTCCAAGTCCACCTCCTCTCTACTATGTAGTCTTTTCACACATCCGCCTTTCCTTTCTAAAATTGTATTTCACCATCCTAGCAACCTAAACTCATCCTCTCCCTTCCTTATCCAGGTCTATCCTATATTCTCCTGCTCTAGTCCCTCTGCCCTACCTCCCACCCTTCTACATTCATATCCTGTACTCTCTTTTCCACTTTCTCCCCTCTTTCTCTTTTTCATTTCTTCTTCCTTTCAACTTTTTTTCTCTTTCTGGAGTCTACCATACTATAATGCACTAATGTTTCATAAAACAGGCTGTATCGTAAGAATTTGTCAGCTAGCATATTCTGTACAAATAGTATGTGGATCATTGGTGTTATATTATGTATAAAGTAAGGGTGTAGCCAGGTGTACTCTTTGTATTCTACAGAGTACAACTCCTTCTGCTCATCAGTTAGAAACAAGCTATGTTATGTCTATAGCCATCTAAATTACTTCCCATTAACAATGTGTGTGTATATAATTTGCTTTCAGGGAGTATTGCAAATCTAAAAACAGTACCTCTAATAGTTTTTAACTGAGCAGCTAAAATGTTACTCGGCTTAATTTCTAGGGGACGGGCAACAGATTGAGTAATGTGGACATTTTTTAAATGCCAGATCAGTTGGGTGGCAACAATAAACATTTCTGAGTACAAAATTGAATTCCCTGGTCACACCCCTGGTGTAAAGCACACATAATCTTTGTGATGTAAACATGTAATGTAGGATATCACTATACATATATCAACTACTTACTCTTTGAAGGCTGTGTTTCTGACATTACAGTGTACTTTTAGAGGTTTACTGCTCCAGCCTGCACTGAAAAGGCATCCAGTTAGTCTATTCCAGTAAACAAATGCAAATAATAAACAAATATTATATATACATATATAAACAGAACTGTAGTAACGTCATCTGGCACTTTTCATAATGCTGAGGAACACTGAGGACCCACTCAAAAGCTAAACTCACACACTAGTAACTATTTCAAAAAGATAAGCAAGCTTCTTGGCACAGTTATTAAAGCAGTTCACAACTCAATGCATTAATTTAAGAAATCACAATGTTACCTGAATCTCTTTAAATGAATGTCATTATTGCATGTATGACCCACTGGGGGCTGCTGATCATACCATCAATCAGTTTGCTCCCAAGGCAGCCGCCCCCTTTGCCCCTGTCCTAATTATAGCATATACATTACACATGTACATTTATATGTCGGCATAAAGGTATGCAGTGCACCAGAAATTTAAGTACTGCATCTTGGAAAAATGTTAGAGGAGTGGTAACAGTCTGTATGCAGCAGCATCCTTTTATTGTTGCCATGGCTGGTGCTAAACTTGTGGTGTATCATTGTGCATTGCAGCCATATTATTGCTATAGGCTGTACCTTACATACCATTACATGATTCACATGCAAACAACTGAGTGCTTCCGTGTATATCCATGACATAATTAAGAGTCTGCATCAGCCATGTGCTAAATCTAGGGAAATGCACTGTGATCAGTTTATGTGGAGTCAAACTATGTGTAGCAATTACAATCCTACCTACTGGGAGATTTCAATTTCTAATTGGGACCATTTTGGCTTAACTCCAGGTCCATCCTTAACTTAACAAGTTTGTCAGCATCATAGTTCTGCATATGTAGGAGCATGCCTGGTTCCCAAAGAGAGCAGAGGAGACATCCATCTCTACACATAATGTTTACAGTATCACACACCCATCCACCTGAGGTACTGAATGTCATAGACTGCATACATGTAGCAATAGATGCCCCACTTGGCCCTAAGTCATAGATGTATGTTTGAACTGACAAGTCATTCATAATGCAGAGGGGATCATCTTTAATGTGCATGTGTGTGTGTGTTTGGAGATACACTGGCATTGAACATGATAACCAAAGTGACTTTCCATAAGACCATATGATTTGTAATTCCAAATTCAGTGTGCAAAATATGTGCTTATAAATTCACAAAAACTGTGCATGTAGCTGCTAACAAACACATTGTATATACAAAAGAAGGAACCATATTTAATACATATTCTTTTAAAGGGTGCTTTTCTTTTCCTTACAGTTGTGTGATCATGGAGTTAGCATGCTTAAGTAAGGGGATCTGGCAAAGTGATGCCACCATGTCACAGTGGAAGGGAGTTTACCCTGTCCTGCAAAGACTGTGAATGATTCATTTGAGAAATTATATGTATGTATATATATATATATATATATATATATATATATATATATATATATATATATATATATATATATATATATATATATATATATATATATATATATATATATATATATATATATATATATATATATATATACACACACACACACACACACACACACACACACACACACACACACACACACACACACCCCCACCCACACACACACACACACACACACACACACACACACACACACACACATATATACACACACACATACACTCATATACACATATAAGAAATGTGTGTTCGAGTGTGCATATATGCGTACATTGGGCTTGACATAGAAAATATACCAAATATATAGCAGCAGTTTGGTATTATGGTTCTTGGACTGATTCTAGCCATAAATTATTTTTGGAAATAACTCTTTTCAGAGCAATTTTATTTTTTTGTTTAGTTTATTTGTAGTACTGCGATGTCTTATTTACTTTGACATTGCAATGAAATTGGGGTTGAGGTAAGAAGAGCTGCTGGGTATAAGGTAAGAATAGGCGAGGAATGTGGAGTAAATCCTGGTACATTTACTGTAAAATTAAAAATAAAATAGAGCCATTTGCATTTTGAAAATGGCAACAGATGTAGCAATATTATAATTATGTGTGTCAGGCACTGTGTCCACAGTTTCCATGTGGAGCTGAATTAAACAACCATCATGTTTTTCTTGTTAAGAAGTAAGCCCATTGAATACAAGTATCACACTTCAGGGTCAGCTTGGAGACACACTGTCTGATTAAGTGACTTACAATTACACAGTAGAAAGTGACTGACTTACAATCACGCAGTAGACAAACACAGACTGAGGCAATCCAATATTGCACTGTATATGGAGAAGCTTGTTAACTGTTCAGTATCTTAATTTTCTGCACTAACTGCTAGATATGCACTACTAAATGTAAACAATGGGCACAATGTAGTCAAAGCCTGTTTTTCTAAATAGCTGTAAGACCTTTTATTTAGGCTTCATTGTAAGTTCCACCTTTGGATGACTGCAAGTTTTTTCTCAGTCTTTCTCTTTGTCTGCATCACAATAGTGTTCTGTACACTTTGCCTGTGTCAGTAATCAGATATGCATGAATGCTTTGTCTGCTCTTTATCATATATAACCACAAAATATCACAGGCTACAAAAATCAAAATGTATACACACAGCACACAAAATGCACAGATCTACACACACACACACACACACACACACACACACACACACACACACACACACACACACACACACACACACACACGTAACAATGTGAGGTATTGCCAGCTATTCCAGGAGTAGTAGGGCAAAGGATGTGTAACATACGCCAGCACAGCTACTGGAATTTTGTAAAGAATTATATATCATTTGTATATCAAACTGATTTGTACAAATGCTTGTGTTGAAAAATTTATTTGTAAAGCTGCTTGTGTTAAAGATGTACAAACAGTGCGTCCTACTGGACAGAAAAGAAGTATACTTTTATACCAGACTGTACTGCTGTAACTGAGGAAATCTATATATGTTAACAGAGGATACTTGAAGAGAAGAGGTTAATCTCAGTCCAGCTAACTTTGAAAAACAGTTAGAAATTAAATAATTTAGGCCATAAAGATTGCATCTTACAGTTCTAACTGCAGCCAGAGATTTAATGTCTATGTCAGGGAATAGTTTATTAGCTCCTGTAGGAAGAGTAAAAGTGTTTTCTTATTTTATGACTTCCAGAAGCTGTGACAGATCTTAGCAAAGCTCTATGTGTGTGTACTAGTGGCACATATGTGCTAAATCCTGGCAGCTTCGGTAGTATGGGAACCAGACATGTGTGATGTCATTCTGTAAGACACCTCTGTAATGTTATTTTAATACTAGATGAGACTGAAATCTCAATGCACTCTGGTTTTGAAACCTGACATAGAAGGACCCCTCACCTACTTCATCTGGCCTTGCTCTAGTAAGTGAACCAGGGAACAGCAACTCTTTAGATCAGTCAGGAAAATATACTAAGACTAGTTAAGTACTGTTTTTCTGTATCTGTGTGAATCTATTCATCTGTGTTATTTTAATATTTCTTGTGAAAATTGTAAATAGATATTTTGCATTTTCATGTTCTTTTATTATTTATTATTAAATATATTTAAACTTTTCAGTGTGGCTGGTCCTTTAGGGAATATTTTAACCTCTGAGATTACTCATATCTCTTTGGTTACTCTGTGGCCACTCCTGAAAGCCTTACCACATTGGTCAAACACTATCATATGTATTAATATTAATTTCATTCAGTATAATTGCTACCCTTGTAAGAGCCTTAGACTACCTGACTTTTGAGAGTCTAGTGGCAGTGTAAGTACCTTATAGTCTGGGCAGAAGGGGGCATGACTAGCAAATCTGTGCCAGCCTTTCCCAGGTGTGTGTGTGTGTGTGTGTGTCTGCTAATCAAATGTCACCAAGAGTGTGTGTGTCAGCTGCTTAGAGCAGAGACACAAAGCACTGGTTCCACAGAAATGGTGCTGGAGGACTTGTCTTGAACAGTCTGATGAGGACTTAACCCTATAGCCATGCCAGTGGGGAGTCTTATTGGGGACCTGGAGGGAGACAGAGAGAGAAACCCAGACCCCTGACTGCATTCCCTGTGTACTCGTAATGGAAATTGTGATTGATGCAGAGAGCTGCATCTGGAAATACTGCTTGTATCTATTTTTGTTTCAAGTGAAAGTTCCTCTCCAGTGTCAGTGGTAAGGATTCAGGCTCCTTGATTACTGGACCAGAGAGGGGGACGTCACATCACATACATACACACACATGCGCACTTATTTGCACACACACACATAATTACAGTGCAGACCTCAAACACCCCAAGTAGTAAACAGAAACTGGAAAGTAAAACATATCATCTAAAGGTAACTGCTATCCACAAAATCCCAAAAATGTGAACTCTAAACAATTACAACCAAAATTAAGCTTATAACTAACCACAAGGAAAATCATGACAACCAACAAGGAGGAAATGAGAATCAGATAAAAATCAAAAATCATTCCAGAAAATACAATTTCAAAGCATCAGTGTATAAATATTTACATATTTACCATATTGAGTATTTACAAATTAAAAAAAAAACATATTTCAGTAAATGTCTGGCACTTTAGAGTAGAGAATTAAGTATAAGTTCTCTGGAGCTTCATCCTGTTATCTTGGGTTTCATTCCTGCCTTCATTTGCCGACTGTGTGTAATTGATATTAACTGGACAGTGCTCACTGATTATCAGAGAAAAGAGGCAGTTATACCTAGTATGCATAGTGTGTTTAACCATTTAACAAATTAGTAATCCTTGTATGTCTTATCTATATGTGTGTGTGTGTGTGTGTGTGTGTGTGTGTGTGTGTGTGTGTGTGTGTGTGTGTGTGTGTGTGTGTGTGTGTGTGTGTAATCATATATACACACTCACACACACGTGCACTCACACACAAAGCCCCCCAGCCTACCTTATTAATGCCTGCTAACCCTAATCTCTAACCATGCCTCTGACTCTAACACTAAACCTTACTATTGAAAAAATATTTCAGTGACACTACCACTATTCACACAAATTATATCTGAATGCTTAGTAGAGTTTTGTAATCAGATTGCAAAATAAAACCTATTTCTTTTTGGGATCTTTTATTTTTCAGTGTTATCATTTCTTGTTATGTTGATGCTGGCATTGATCACTTGAATTTCAATGGTTTTGCATTTCAATAAATCACACATATATATTTACACATATTCAAACACACACACAAACACACACACACACACACACACACACACATACACACACACACACACACACACACACACACACACACACACTCTCTCACACACACACATAAGTGCACACTTATCAGCAGATAGCTGACAATAACTTGAACATATTTTGCTACTGATACAAAAGAAGTAGGAGGTGTTGCTCCACTGTAGAAAAAGAATAACTTCTGTGATCAAATAATAACAAAAACTAGAACTATGATTTGTAGTTCTAAAATAATCAATATATGTAGTAACTAGGCTTGCAGTCCAGGAGACTATTAAAGAGCCTGGACCAATTTCCCATAACCACTGTGTGGTTTCACAACTTACTCAAGGTCACGCTGTAAGCAAATGAAGGCTGAAGGAATCAAACCCTGTACTAAAGGAAACAGCTCATCAACAGCTGATAGCCTTAATAATCTGAGCTAACTCCCAGTCTGACAGTGGAAGTTTCTTTTTTTCTGAGAATTGCTGCTATTTTCATGTCTGTATGCAAATATCTTGGTTTTGTGACATGTAATAATTTATTTAAAGAGTAGTTTAGAGAATTACTATCTCAGAAACCTTTCTAGCCTCAGCCAGCATTTTCATTAAGCTGTTCAGAAATAAAAGGTTCTAATTATATGTGTGTTGCTTAGTAAACAAGCAGTTAATCATGCCATCCTAATCTTGGCTTGAACTGGTGTTCACTGCTCACTTTGGGAGGCATATGCTAGATTAAAAGCCCTCAAGTGAGATCAATTAGACCCTGTAACAATTCTGCACCGTGAGTACTGAAAGTTATCTGTAATACTTTCTTCATTTGGCTTGTAGCATTCCCTTCTTACATGTGATGAGCAAACTCTATTCACATTTAGTCTGGCCAAGCATGGTGATTAATTTATGATAATTGATGCAGAGGATTAATGCTATGAGCTGTTGACAAGTTGGACTCTTAATCCAAGATTTGATTCCATCATCGTCTATATACCTACAGTTTGACTCTGAGCAAGTCTCTTAATCAGCAGATAATCCTAAATGGAGTCTCCAGAAGTCCATGTGAATCAGGGCTCTACCACAGTTAACAAATAAATAAATGTTCTTATTCTATTTGGGTTATGAAACAGTTTTCCAGCCATTTAGACCAAATATGATATGCAAAGTCTTCTCCTTCTCCTTCCTGTTAGGGGTCACCACAGCTGATCATCTGTTTCCATTTCCTCCTGTCCTCTGCATCTTGCTCTGTCACACCAACCACCTGCATGTCCTCTCTCACCACATCCATAAATCTTATCTTAGGCCTTCCTGTTTTCCTGTTACCTGGCAGCTCCATTCTTAGCATCCTTTTCCCAATATACCCAGCATTCCTCCTCAGCACATGTCCAAACCAATGCAATCTCACTTCTCTGGCTTTGTCTTCAAACCATCCAACCTGGGCTGACCCTCTAATATACTGATTCCTAATCCTGTCCATCCTTGTAACACCCAATGCAAATCTTAACATCTTTAACTCTGCAAACTCCAGCTCTGACTCCTGTCATTTCACCAGTGCCACTGTCTCCAACCCATATAACATAGCTGGTCTCACTACCCTCTTGTAGGCCTTCCTTTCCACTCTTACTGGTACCAGTCTGTAGCAGATCACTCCTGACACTCTTCTCCACCCACTCCATCCCGCCTGTACTCTCTTCTACACCTCTCTTCAACACTCACCATTACTCTGAACTGTTGATCCCAAGTATTTAAACTCATCCACCTTCACCAACTCTTCTCCCTGCATCTTCACCATTCCTCTATCCTCCCTCTCATTCACACACATATATTCTGTTTTAGTGCTGCTGACCTTCATTTGTCTCCTCTCTAGAACATATCTCCACCTCCCCAGGGTCTTGTCAACCTGTTCCCTACTTTCACTACAGATCACAGTATCATCTGCAAACACCATAGTCCATAGGGGCTCCTGTCTGATCTCATCTGTCAATCTGTCCATCACCATTGCAAATAAGAAAGGCTCAGAGCTGATCCTTGATGTAATCCCACCACCACCTTGAATGCATCCATCACTCCTACCACAGACCTCACCACTGCCACACTACCCTCATAAATATCCTGTACCACTCTTACTCTTACATGTACACGGACAAGCCTCTCCTCCTCCAAACAGGTTCAAATATATGTGAGAGATGCAACTATTTAGCCAAACTGGAGGCTGAGTTCTCTCATCTCAAAACTGGTGTAACCAGTCAGGAGGAGAAGGTAACCTCACACAACACAATTCCAGTATCACATAGTCCCACCACATCAGCGAACCAAACACATAAATACACAAAAACATACTCGGAGGCTCTAAATAAAAATCTACCTAAGCAACAGAGACCTCCAAAGCAGACATCCAAGCAAACGCTACCTCAAAACAAAACATGCACAACACATAGCCCACAAAGTCAGTGTGCCAAGCAGTCACAGCCCTTAAGGCTGAATAACACACCTGATACTCTTGTAATAGGTGACTCTATTGTCAGACACACTGACGTCCCACTCACCAGACTGAATAAAGAGAAGGTCACGGTGAGCTGCCTGTCGGGTGCTAGGATCCGCCACATAATGCAAGCACTCAGGTCACTCCAAAGCAAATACAAATATGACTCAGTCATTGTACATGCTGGTGTGAATGACCTGAGACGTACCTCCCTGGACTACATGAAAAGAGACATAGAGGAGCTCTCTGATCATGTAGCCCAGGCTGGTATGACCCTGACCTTGAGCAGCATCTTACCCTCACCTAGAATGATGCTACAGTACAAAGACAAAATGATCGATTTTAACAATTGGCTAAAATTTTGGTGTCATTCAAAGGGGATCCAGTGTCTGTCAGCCTGGGATGACATGCTCGACAAGCCACGTTGCTTCGCTAGGGACGGCTTGCACCTATCACCACTGGGCTTTTGGATATTGGCAAAGGCTCTTGCCACGCCCATAGTGCCTTTTTTAGGCAAGGCTCAAAAGTCAAACCCACCCCCATAGACAGCACAAGGAACAAGAAACTAAGGGTCATGCTGCTTAATGCCAGAAGTCTTAACCTCAAGATGCACGCACTCGAAGCTCTCCTCAGTATGGAGAACATCGATATCTGTGCAGTGACATAAACCTGGTTCAAGGCTCCAGAGAGCACCCCAGCACTACCAGGCTTTACCTCATATCATGCTTTTCGGCCCCAAAACCCAGACCGAACCACAAAAGGAGGGGTAGTTTCCATATTTATCAAGGATATCCACACCTCCAGGTTAGTGGCATTGCACGAAGTATCGGAGACCATCCATGTGCAACTAACAGTGGGCAAGACTGCTTTTCAGTTTATAGCATCTTACAGACCACCCTCTCAAAGTCAGAAATCCCACTCCGCTTTCCTGAAAACACTGGAGAACATGAAGATCTCTCTGAACACCATTATATTGGGCGACTTCAACTACCCAAACACTGACTGGGAGCACTACTCAAGCCCCAGCACCTTAGCCCAAAGGTTCCTGTAAATTATAAACTCAAATGCTATGGAACAACTAGTCACCACTCCCACAAGAGGGGACAACATACTAGACCTGATCATTACCAACATGGGGACTCTATGCTCCACACCAGAAGTATATCCCTCATTGGTAAGATCAGACCATAAATTAATTTCACTGGATGTCCACATCCCGACCCCACCCCCAGCCCAGAAAACCACAGTGAAAAACTTCTCAAAAGTGAACTTCTCACTTCTCAAAACCGAAGTGGAATCCTTCAAGGCCCCAGGGCCAGTGGAAACTAAGGCCCAAACTGCAGAATCCTATATAAACGCATTCTACTGACATCTCCAGGAATGCATGGATCATGCTATCCCAAACAAAACCAAGACCCAATCATCCAAAGGCAGGCGTCCAGTCTGGTGAACCCCTGCCATAAATAAACTGTACAACAGAAGGAGGAAGCTACTACATGATAGAGCAAAATCCCTAATAGGGAAGGCATCTCTGATCAGTACTAGCAAAAATTACGATCCCTCATAAAATCCTCCAAGGCCAGCTTCGAGAGAAAAATTGCACAGGACACCAAAGACAATCATAAGGCTTTTTTCAGTTATGTTAGGAACCTGGGATCCAACTCCCAGACTTGTTCTGAGTTGATTCTAAACGACAAAAAATACACTGAACCCACAGACATCGCCAATATCCTGGCAGACAGGTTCAGTGCAAACTTCTCCACCCCCTCCCCCCCAAAAGAGCAAGTATCTATCCCAGCAGAGGGTTGCCTCCCAAACATCTCTGATGCTCAGGTGAAGGCTGCCCTCTCCAAAGCAAAAAACACTGCTTCCATGGGACCAGATGGCATCCCAGGTTGCGTTCTACATGAACTCCAAGAGGAACTAATCCCTCAAATAAAACAGCTATACAATCTCAGCCTCACTACAGGATATGTGCCCACAGATTGGCATACAGCAACAGTGGTCCCACTCCACAAAGGTGGAGCCTCTACGGACCCTGGAAACTATCGCCCCATAAGCCTGACTAGCTTAGTCTGCAAGGCTATGGAGAGGATCATCATGGAGCTCATAAACAAAGACATTGGGGACCTACAGACACTAGATCCTACCCAGTTCGGCTTTGTCAAGGACAGATCCTGCCTTTTGAACCTGGTTGACTTCTTCGAAACAGTCACCAAAGCCATAGATGAAGGGAAGGTAGTCCACACAGCCTATCTGGACCTTGCAAAGGCATTTGACGCAATACCCCACTCAGGCATCATAGATAAGCTATCCAGCTTAAATATAAACCCCTATGTCACAAGATGGGTCACAAACTGGCTCAAAGACAGAACCCACAGAGTGGGAGTTGCTGGAGCCATGTCAGACTCGAAACTGGTCACAAGTGGCGTCCCACAGGGTTCTGTCCTGGGACCACTCTTGTTCAGTATATACTTTTCCGAGGTACAGGCAAATGTGGGAGGACTATGGCTCACCAAGTTCGCAGATGACTGCAAACTGGGCGCCATAACTGACTCTCCAGCTGACACAAACATCCTTCAAAAAGGTCTCACAGAGACAGATAATTGGTGCCAGCACCATGGTTTAAAGCTAAATGCCAAAAAATGTATAGTCATACCCTTTGGCAAAAACAATGTGCCCACAAATTACCACATAGGCAGAAACCCATTAAGTACAGAGAAAGTTATTAGGGACCTGGGGACCCAAGTTGATAGCAATCTCTCCTTTGAAAACCACATTGCCAAAGTGGTTAGAAAGACCTTCTACATAGCCCACTTCATCACAAAGGGTTTCACATCTAGATCAAGAGAGGTAATCGTGCCCCTTTATTCGTCCCTCATCAGGCCCATCATAGAATACAATGCCCCTTTTGGGATGTACCTTACCAGACACCTGCAGCAATTAGAAAGACCCCAAAAGTATCTCACCAAGAGGATCAAGGGTCTCAAACAGATGCCATATGCTGCTCGGTTAAAAAAACTCCAGCTCTACTCAGTTGCATACCACCTACTTCGAGGCGATCTATGCCTGACATACAAAGCTATGTCAAATCCAGAATTAATGGACATGCTCCACCTCAGTAAATCTAAATCCCTTAGAGCCACACGCTCGAGGGACTTGAACCTCAGCACAGAAATAAATAGAACTTGCTGGAGGGACAGGTTCATAACCCAGAGGCTCCCTTCGCTCTGGAATAGAATTTCAGTTCATGTGAGGCAGAGCACCTCACTGAATCTCTTCAAAAAGAATCTCGATAGGTGGATGGGGGATCGTAGGTTTGTCCCAGGGATTACTCCCGTATCACTATTAGACAGAGGCACAGTAAACTAAACCTTAAAAAGGGCACAGTATACTCAAATCAAGGTGTGGCATAAGCCATACAGAATCGGGCTAGGCTTATAATTGCCCCAGGGCAGATAGCCTAGTATGAACCTATGAACCTATGAACCTATACTTCTCTGCCACTTCCAACTTACTCATACAATACCACAACTCCTCTCTAGACACCCTGTCATACACTTTCTCTAAGTCCATAAAGACACAATGCAACTCTTTCTGACCTTCTCTATACTTCTCCATCAATACCCTCAGTGCAAACATCTCATCTGTAGTGCTCTTGTCCAGCATGAAACCATACTGCTGCTCACTAATTATCACCTCCCTCCCTATCCTAGCTTCCACTACTCTTTCCCCTAACTTCATGCTGCGACTAATCAATTTTATCAGTACCAAAACATTTCTTCTCCACTCCTCAGGCATCTTCTCACTTTCCAAGATTTCATTAAACAATCTGGTTAAAAACTCCACTGTCATATCTCTTAAACACCTCCATGCTTCCACGGGTATGTCACCTGGACCAGCAGCCTTTCCATTCTTCATCCTCTTCACAGCTGTCATTACTTCCTCCTAGCTAATTCATTCCATTTCCTGATTCACTATCCCCACATCATCCAACCTTCTCTCTCTCTCTCTCTCTCTCTCTCATTCCCTTCATTCATCAGCCCCTCAAAGTACTCTTTCCATCTGCTCGCTTGGGATTATGTTTCCCTCATTATCCTTTATCACCCTTACCTGCTGCACATATTTCCTAGCTCGGTCTCTCTGTCTAGCCAATCGATACATCCTTACCTTGCAGTATAATAAATGGCGTTGGTTCTTCATACCAGCATCAGTCAGAATCACACTCATCAGTTGAGCACCCACCGCACCAAGCAGGATGCTTCAAGTGGATCTATGATCAACCAACTTTTGTCCTGACAATATTTTATTAGGTTCTATTTAAAATTCTTTTCAAGTTTCGACTTTTAGTTGCTAAAAATAGACAAAATGTGATAGGTTTTTATAGGTCTTGTGCTGTTGGCTAGTTTGGTTTAATTATTATCTATGACTGTCTAGCTATAAAGACTGGTCTTCTTATTCTCCTTTCAGCTGTGCCCGTTAGGGATCACCACGGTGGAGCATCAGTCTGCAGAAAAAGTGGCAGTGGAGTTTTACATTGTTGACTTGCCAGACCATCGTTCAACCTTCTTCATAAGGCACATGCATGCACCAGTCACACCTAAAGCCAATTTAGAATGTCTAATCCACCTGCAGCATGTCTTGGGAATGTGGGAGGAAACCAGAACACCCTGAGGAAACCCACTCAAACACAGGGAGTGTAGATCATAGTGTGTGTGTTGCACTTTTAAAGCCACTATAGTTCATGAGCACATGCACAGAAAGTACTGAGCACGTGCAAGCAGAGTGCCATTTTGTGTAAGCAGCTGGAGTGAAAGCATGTATGTGTAGCAGTCAGTCAGTTAGCTAGTTCGCTTAAGTTTTAAGTTCCATTCATCCATCCTGATGTGTTTGTCTGTAATTTGTTTGTGTCTTTTGGCTTTTTCTGGTTAGGGGTCGCCACAGCGGAACTCCGGTCCGCTAATGATCGTCAGTAGATTTTTACGTGCTGGCTTGCTGGGCCTAACACACAACCTTCAATGAAGGAATGCCCATTTACGCATATCGCCACACAGAAGACGCTCTAACTGAGAATCGAATGGGCAGCGTCTAACTGTGAGGCGACAACGCTACCGCAATATCTTAAATGAACACCAAGCCTTGTCATCTAATTTGAATACACAAGACCAGTGACATGTTCTCAGAATGGCATCCGAAGTCAAAACTTCTTAAAACCATGAGAAATGGAGGAATATACAAGAGTGGCTCAAACGACTGCAAATGACTCGTAAACAGGTCAGAAAATATTTCCAGGTTCTTAAACTCATTTAAATGTTTTTTTCCCTCAATGAATATAAAGCAAAGCATTCCAAACAAATTACTGAATAAACAAATGTTCAAAATTGTGACATACTGAAAAACTACTTGAAATAATTATGAAAACATTTGAAACAATATCAGAATCATATAAAATGTTCAAAAAAAGAAAACAACTGTATTTTTTCACAATGTACTGCTTTTGTCACATTAACTAAAGCTATTCAAACAAAGTATCTAAAGTGTGCAAAGTCTTGGCAGTGTGTGCAGTATTACAGTACAGTCTTTTCAAAGAGTACAGTTATTTCAAAGAGTCTGTTGTACAGCTGAATATAATTACAAGTACTTGGTGTGTGTCTGACACTTATTTGGCATGGCAGAGGGATTTCACAGACCTGATCCGCTTGTGTTTGATAATAATATTGCTGAAAACTGGAGAGTGAGCAAGAATATGATATTTTCATACAGGCTGCTTTTTCTGATAAAGATACATATACAAAAGCATTTATTCTGCTCAATTTAGCTGGTTCAGAAGCCATTGAGAGAGAACATTCATTTGTGTATGCAACTGCTTTTTATGCAGAAAAGGGGAAAGACTGTCATATTGTGATACAGGCTGAAATGCGGGAAGACTCTGAGTGCTTAAAACATAAATTTAGAGAAATGTGCAATCCTCAAATGAATATTATAGTGGAAATGCATTATTTTACACAAGAGATCAAAAGCCTGGCGAAACGTTTGCAGCATATATAATTGACTTGAGAAAAAAGTCAAAAACTTGCAGATTTGGTGATCTGAGAGATGAACTGATAAAAGACAAGCTTGTGTGTGGTGTTAATAATGATGCAGTGAGAATGATTTTGCTTTGAGACAGTGATTTAACTTTAAGCAAAACCACAGAGATTTGGCAGATATATGATCTTATAGCAAAGTACACGAATATGCTCACAAATGATAAGAACATGCTTGCATCTTCTTCCAGCATGAATGTTGATAGTATGCAGCACACTACAGCTGACATTTGGACCCATCAGAATCGTAGTTTCTTTGGTGTCACCGCCCACTGGATTGACTGTGACACACTTCAAAGAAAGTCAGCTGCTTTGTCATGCTGCAAATTACAGGGAAGGCATACATGTGATCTCATAGCATTAACTCTTAAGACCATTCCCATCAAGTACAAGACAGATCAAAAGGTGTGTGCAACAATTACTGGCAGCAATTTTGTAAAGGCATTCACTGTCTTCTCAGAATGTGAAAGATCTGAGACTACAAGCATTCTGTCCCAAGGTGAGGATGATAATGGTGAAGTGATTTACAACTGTGTGACAGCCATGCTGAGTCAGTCAGGGGAAAGCAAGGACATCTATTCACTGCCTCCCCATCTGAGATGTGCAGCACACACATTGAATCTAGTTCCCATGCAAGATGTTGAATGTGTTTGTAATGATGCACAGTATAAAAATACCATGCAAAGCACTGTGGCCAAATGCTATGCTGCTTGGAACAAGACTAATCACAACATCCATCTGCTGAGGTGACTCGAAATAAGTGTGATCTGGCATTGATTATTCCCAATGCAACACGATGGAATCCCACTTTCTACACGATGGACAGAATTTACCTCATTGCAGCTTAGGGTGAAGGCTTGCTGAATGAGACATGTGAACAGATTGGAATTGTTATCGTCAGGCCTGCAAAAATTACCTTTGTTGCTGAGTTTGTGCAAGCAATGCAGCCCCTGGCAATGACTCTGAACATCCTGCAGTCAGAGCTGAAAAGCTTCATGGGAATCCTGATCCCCACCATTACGTGTCTGAAAAACAAGTTGTCCGAAGTCAGGCAGTGTGTGAAGCTTGTTGTGCCACTAGTTGATGCACTTCTTAAAAGCATTGAAGCTTGGTTCGATCACCTTCTGTAGCACATAGTTTATTCTGGATATAATAGTGCATCCACAGTTCCATTTGCGATGGATAGACAGTGAAGAGTAGAAACTTAGAGGCAAGGATCTGCTCTTTGATGCCATGCATAAACTGGATGAACCTACACATGGGTCATCTGAAGCTTCTGCATTAACTGCCGAAGACAGCTTTTCAGCTTCAAAGAGTCGACGCCAGCCAATGTCAGCATATCTTCTCAAATGGATGTGTATCTGGCTTACCCTTCCAGATAAATATCTTCTCTCAACAATTACTCTATAGTCAAGAAGATATTTCTGAACACTAATACAGCTCTGCCATCTAGTGCATCTGTTGGATGCTTGTTCAGTCTTGGAGGACAAGTGCTGACTGCAAGAAGAAACAGACTTACCGACGAACACTTTGAAAAGTTGTTCCTTCTTCGAGCCAACAGAAATGTGTAGTCATTGTCAATAGTTATTTAAAGTGATATTTTGGTTGATGTTGTGTTAACAGGCTTTTTAGACTTGTATGACATTTTATGTAAACATTTTTGTGTCCTCATCATTTGTTTTAGCAGATTAGCCTAATGTACATTGTTGTAAATCTGATGGTTGTAACTTGTTATGGGTCTTGTGTTGCAGGCTGTGCATACTTTGGTTTAAGTATTACATTGTGACTCTCTGACTTTAAAGACTAGCCTGTTGGACTTTGTAAACTGTAAAATGCTATTCATCATTATTGTAACACTGTGTATACTACTTTAATACACTCGTATTCATGTGCAGCAAACATGCATTCCTCACACACAAGTACTATGTGAGTAAATCTGAACATGAGAATTGATAAACTATACTTACGTAAAAGTAACGCAACAGTAACTAGTTACTTTAGTTAGTAACTAGTAATAGTAATATAGTACTTTTTTAGAAAAGTAATAAGTAATAGTAGCATATTACTTTCACTTAAAAGTAACTAGTGATAGTAACTTATTACTTTTGTAAGTAACTAGCACAACACTGCCTTTGTAGCGGTTTCCCTTACCAGCTCTGATGTAGTTACCCAGCTATTTGGTAACTCTTCAATGCCAGCCAGTGCCTGTCTTAACTATTCCCTGAACTCCACCTCACAATTACCCTTTTTCAACTTCCACCATTTGATCCTTGGCACTGCCCTCACTCTCCTCTTCTTCTTCTTGATCACCAATGCCATCCTATATCACATCCTAGGCTGCCTAACTACACTTTCCCCTGTCACTACTTTACAGTCTCCAATCTACTTCAGACTGGCCCTCCTGCATAGGATATAATCTACCTATGCAAAATGTAGTGTTAAAAACTTCCTTGATCTGTACCAGGCATGGTCCATAACATTTTTTTGCTTGTGTGCCAAACATGACATGACAATACATTTTCTATTTGGACAAGGCACAGTGCTAATTCTGGCTTTGAAATCCTTCAGTTTTATTTATTTGTATTCTGGGATAGAGTACTGATCACCATGGACCTGTTTCAGAGTCAGCCTGGGAGCGCTGTTTGGCTAAGTGGCTTGCTCAGAGTCATACAGTTAAGCAATGGAAGCTGAAGGAATCAAACCTTGCACCACTTGACCACAGGAAACAGATTCCTAACAGCTCCATAATTCTCTAAACCAAGTGACAGACATATCCATCCATCTGGAAGAAGTATGCCCTGAACATTTTCATTCTAACTGTACAAAGTGTAGTACAGTTCTCCTTAGGTGCCTGGTTTAGGCTTGACTTACAGTATTTCAATCCACCTACATTACACCTGTACTTAGCAGATGTAAAATTCTCATCAAGAAACTGTACAAATCATTACCTGCAACATTTTCATTCTAGTTTCAGCTTCTTTTTACCGTTTCTGTTTCACAATGTAATATTTATTTAAGTAGCATATACTTCTAGCGTTTTTTTAATACTAAAAAGCTTTTGGCAACTGTTTAATTGTATTTACTGCTTGCACTTTAAATTAATTTTTTGAGCATTTAAACTGTTTTAACTGTTGTAGGCTACACACTCAAGTGTGATAACCATTTTTCTGTGTTTTAAAGTGTTTATTTTGTCTGAACTGCCTTAATTTCTTAAAAAAAAAAGCTATCCTATACTTGTTTCCTACCTTTCTGAAGCTAGTAGAGTCCAGTTTTCAGACTTTGCTGAATCCAGGGTTGCATTGTAGTTTCTGTGTTGGCCCATACCTTACTTGGATAGAAGGAAGTTTCTCTATTCACCAGTGAGAGTGGGGAGCTTTGAGCAGCCTATCTGTCCCTGGAGGAGTGGTTTTCAGCTCAGAATATGTAGTTTATTGGCCATTTTGGGCTAATTTCTATCTCTTTTATCTTCCTGCTATAAAAAAAACACTTTTGTGCGGATTTGCACACTGCACATCGGTGGTTATCTGGGATTAACCATCCCCAGCTCCACAAAGTCTGCTCTTCAGTTTTTCCCTTATAACTTGTCAGTCTTTCAGCCTAAAGCACTCAGACCCGCACCATTCATCCCAGCACTTGTTCTAAATCTACTGCAGCACTAAGCACTCAACCCCCGCATCTGCCAGAAGGGAATAGATTTTATACTTCCGTACTTATTCAGGCATGTCCAAGAGACAGCTCCCGGTGTACTCTCCAGCCTACCTGATGAGCCTGGGCATCTTGAGGCAATGCTACAAATGCCTCATGTACACAGACAGCCCTCTCCTCCTACCACCAAACACTAACACTTGTGAGAGATGCACTTATACAGCTAATCTAGAGGCAAAGCTCTCTCCAACCAAGACTGGAACAGTCAGGAGGGGAAGGTAACAACTTGCAACACCCCACTCACAACACATAGACCAACTAAACCAATACCTCCAAAACCCACACATAGAAACACCAAGACATATACAGAGGCTCTGATTAAAAATCTAAATCTGCCTAGGCAACAGAGACCTTCAAAGCAGACCCATAAGCAACCTCCTTCCACTAACACACCCCAAACAACACAGCCCACAAACTCGGTGTGCTGCACAACCACAGCCCATAAGGCAAAACAACATACCCAACACACTAGTGATAGGTGACTCTATAGTCAGGCACACCGATGTCCCACTCACCAGGCTGAACAAAGAGAAGGTTACTGTCAGCTGCTTGTCAGATGCCAGAATCCACCACATAATGCATGCACTGAGATCACTACAAGGCAAGTAAAAATATGACTCTGCCATGGTCCACATCGGTGTAAATGACCTGAAACGTACCTCCCTGGACTACATGAAAAGAGACATGGAAGAGCTTTACAATCTTGTAGCCCAGGCAGGTATGACCCTAGCCCTGAGTAGCATCCTGCCTTCACCAAAAATGATACCACAGTACAAGGATAAGATGATCAACTTCAACAATTGGCTAAGTTTCTGGTGTCATTCAAAGGGGATCCAGTATCTGTTTGCCTGGGATGACATGCTTGATAGGCCACGATGCTTCACCAGAGATGGCCTGCACCTGTCACCCCTGGGATTCAGGATATTGGCCAAGGCTCTTGCCACCCCTATATTGCCTTTTTTAGGCAAGGCTCAAAAAACAAACCCACCACCATAAGAACTACAGGTAACAAAAAACTGAGGGCAATGTTACTCAATGCTAGGAGTCTAAACCTCAAAATGCACTCACTCAAGACACTCCTCAAAATGGAGAACATCGATATCTGTGCAGTGACTAAGACCTGGTTCAAGGCTCCCAAGAGCACCCCAGCACTATCAGGCTATAATTCATACCACACATTTCGGCCACAAAACCTGGACAGAAACACGAAGAGTGGAGGTGTGTCCATATTTATCAAGGACATCCAAATCTCCAGGCTAGTTGCAAAACACAATGCCTCTGAAATGATCCAAGTGCAACTAACCCAGGCAAAAATGCATTCCAAATTATAGCTTGTTATAGATCCCCCACCATGACCCAGGACCCTCATTCCTCGTTCCTGGAGACATTGGAAAAAATGAGGGTCCAACCAAACACCATAATAATGGGCGATTTCAACTACCCTAACATAAGCTGGGAAAACTACTCTTGTAATAACCCCCTTGCTCAATGATTCCTAGAATTTATTAACTCTAATGCCCTGGATCATCTAGTCAACACCCCCACCAGGGGCAAAAATATTCTGGACTTAGTCATCACCAACATGGGTGACCAGTGCTCAACGCCCGAGATCAACTCCTCACTTATTAGATCAGACCATAAACTAATCACCTTAGATATCCACATCCCGACCCCACCCTCACACAAGGAAACCATTGTAAAAAATGTTTCCAAAGCAAACTTCATGCTACTCAAAACTGAGATGACTAACTTCATGATGCCCTTGCTCACCGAAAGTGTGATAAGAGACTTAGGGACACAGGTCGACAGTGGTCTCACCTTCGATAACCACATTGCCACAACAGTCAGGAAATCCTTCTATGTAGCACACCTCATCACTAAGGGTTTTTCATCCAGGAAAAAGGAGGTCATTGTCCCACTGTGCTCATCCCTCATTAGACCCATTACAGAATACAATGCCCCATTTGGTATGTACTGCTCAAGACATCTGCAACAATTGGAAAGGCAGCAGAAATACCTCACTAAAAGAATCACAGGTCTAAAGCAGATGCTCTATGCTGACCACCTTAAAAAACTCCAGCTATACTCTTGTCACATATCGTCTACTCAGAAGTGATCTCTGCTTAACATACAATGCCATGTCAAACCCAGAGCTGTTGGACATGCTACACTTAGAGAAATCCCAATCCCTCAGAGCCACACGCTCCAGGGATCTAAACCTTGTCATCACAATAAACAAAACATGCTGGAGGGATAGGTTCCTGACCCAGAGACTCCCCAGACTCTGGAATAGTTTGCCCATACATGTCAAGCAGAGTGCCTCTTTGGCCCTCTTCAAAAGGAACCTTGACGATTGGATGGGAGAAAGAAAATTCATCCCGGGGATCATGTCAGTCGCCCTGCTAGACAGGGGTCCAGGGAAGTAAATAGCGTGGGAAGAAGTAGCCAGGGAATTGTTATGGCTAGGCTTGTATAAGCCCTAGGGCTGATAGCCTAGTACCAACCTATGAACCTATGACCCTAAGATGGATAACACAGTCAATACAGTCACAACTGCTGAATCCTACACAAATGCACTCTACAAGCACCTGCATGAGTGCATGGATCATGCTATCCCCAACAAAACCAAGACGCTACCCTCCAAAAAAAGGAAGCTGATCTGGTGGTACTCTACCATTAACAAACTCTACAAAAGAAGGAAGAAACTGTTGCAAAAGAGAGTAAAAACCCAGGTATGGAGGAACTCACTGACAGGCCTCAGTAAGAAACTAAGATCCCTCCTAAAATCCTCCAAAGCTAATTTTAAAAGAAAAATTGGCACAAATTCCAAAGACAACCACAAGGCATTCTATAGCTATGTCAAGAAACTCCATGGCAACACCCAGATCTGCACCGAGCTACAACAGAATGGCACAAAATATACAGAGCCAACTGATATTGCCAACATATTGGCAGATAGGTTCAGTGCAACGTTACTCCCCCCTCACCCACCCAAAGAGCCTATGACTATACCGAATGGTTGTAAAGCCACGGTAATCTCAAACACACAGGTAAAAATGACATTCTGTAAAGCCAAAAACACTGCATCCAAGGGACTGGACAACATCCCAGGCTGCGTCTTACACAAACTCCAAAATGAACTAGCCCCCCCACCTAAAAATCCATGTTCAATCAAAGCCTCACCACAGGCTATGTGGCCACAGAATGGTGCACAGCAATGGTTATCCCACTCCACAAAGGAGGAACCGCCATAGACCCCGGTAACTATAGACCTATTAGCCTGACAAGCCTGGTCTGCATGGCCGTGGAGTGTGTCATCATGGAAACCATAAACAAAGACATTGGTAACCTCCACACTCTGGATGCTACTCAATTCAGATTTGTAAAAGGTAGGTCATGTCTCCTAAACCTGGTAGACTTCTTTGAAACAGTTACTAAGGCCATAGGTGAAGACAAGGTAGTCCACACAGCCTACCTGGACATTGCTAAAGCCTTCAACACTATCCCTCATTTAGGAATCATAGATAAACTTGTCAACCTTAACATAAACCCTTACTTCAAGAGATGGGTGACGAACTGGCTCACAGACAGAACCCACATGGTAAGAGTTGCAGACTCCAGATCCAACTCCAAACCAGTGACAAGTGGTGTACCCCAGGGTTCAGTCTTGGGATTTCTCCTGTTTGGTATATAGTTCTCTGAAGTGCAAGCAAACACCAAGGATCTATGGCTAACCAAGTTCACAGATGACTGCAAACTAGGTGCCATTATCGATTCCCCTGCTGATGTAGACATCCTGCAAAAGGGCCTCACTGAGACAGACACCTGGTGTCAACATCATGGCCTCAAGCTAAATGCCAAAAAGTGCATTGTTATCCCCTTAGGTAAAAAAACAGTACCCATGAAGTACCAAATAGGGGGAAGTTCACTTAACACAGAAAGTGTGATAAGAGACCTTGGGACCCAAGTGGATAGTAACCTCTCCTTTGATAACCACATTGCCACAGTAGTCAGAAAATCCTTCTACGTGGCCCACCTAATCACAAAAGGGTTTGCATTGAGGAATAAGGAAGTCATCATTCCCCTCTACTCATCACTCATCAGACCCCTCATTGAATACAATGCCCCATTTGGGATGTACCTCACAAGACACCTAAAACAACTTGAGAGGCCCCAAAAGTATGTCACCAAGAGGATTGCTGGCCTCAAACAATTGCCCTATGCTAACTGGCTCAAGAAACTCAAACTCTACTCAGTCGCACACCACTTACTCCAAGGAGACCTCTGTCTGACATACAAAGCTATGTCAAACCCAGAATTGCTAGTTATGCTCCACTTGAATCAATCCCAATTTCCTTGAGCCACACGCTCTAGGGACCTAAACCTCACCTCAGCAATAAATAGGACATGCTGGTGGGATAGATTCTTGTCCCACAGACTTCCCATGCTCTGGAACAAAATTCCCATCCACATCAAGCAGAGCTCCTCATTAGCATTATTCATGAAAAACCTTGATAAGTGGACGGGTGATAGGAAGTTCACCCCTGGGATTATGTCTGGGGCACTGCTCGATAGAGGGGCAGGAATTTAACAATACGTGGGTGTCAGAAGCCAACACACTGTTGGCTAGGCTTGCTTTGGCCCTCAGGCCAATAGCCTAGTACATACCTTTGAACTTATGAACCTATGTAAATATGGGGAGATTCTCCAAGATTGGAGTCATGCACTTGTTAAACTTATCTTTAAGGGAAAGGGGAATAATACAGCCCCAACCCAGAGGCATACAGACCCATATGTTTACTTTCATGTTGTAGAAAAATAATGCAGAAGGTTATTTTGGATAAATTACTGTCAGACTTGGAAAGGCCGGGACTTGAAACCATATATCACCATGCAAATGTTGAAAACAGATCTGCAACTACCTGTAACATGATGATTTATAACAATATAGTAACAGCTAGAAATGAAAAATTATGCTGCGATGTAATTTATATAGATTTAATCTCAGCATGTGATAGAGTAATGCACAAAGCATTCATCAAAAAATTAGAAGAACTAGGTATTGATGTAATACTGATAAGATGGATAGCTGCATGGCTTACAAATAGGACATCCAAAAGCAAGGTAAAGCAGCTCCACAGCAGCAGATTGTCTCAAATCCAAATTTTTATTAAATGCAAACGTTAAAAAATCATAATATAAGTGCTTTTGTCTGCCTCTGCAGACTTCATCAGATACAAATGGATAAAATCAAACAAGTGAATTTAAGTAAATAACACCCATCTATATATTGGTACACACCTACCCCTTCTAACAACATTTAAAGTGGCCCAACACTTTTTTCCTTTAATCTGAACACCAAATAAATAAAATGTATAACAATATTAAAATATTTGTATTAAAGACACCTTTTTAACATGTTACTTCAATAAAACTTTCCTACTTAAGTTAATATTTCATAAGAATCAAAATATAAAATTTAAATGTGTGTTCGCAATCAATATATATTTACCTTTTAAACTTACAAAAAGTAAACATAAACCCAATGGAACGAATAATAGAATAATGGTTAAGGTGCTCACCTCAAAAGCAAAATGTATGGGGTTTGACTTTCACCAAGACAACCAGTCAAGCCCACGTAGTCTACAAGGCACCAAACCCGGCACTAACCCATAAATCTAAACATGTCATTATAAATAATATCATTGTACATATTTTGTAAAACCTTGTCTCAGATAAAAAAAAATCATACCATGAAGTAAATTTCAATTTTTATTTGAATTATATTATTATTAAATTTCAGGATTAAAATATATTTATATAATTAAATTATATAATATAATATTATTAAATTTCAATTTTATATATATATATATATATATATATATATATATATATATATATAATATCCACCATCACCTTTCTAGTGCCTTTAGCTTTAGGATGCACCCGATGGATTGGATATATTTTCATTTAACCCCAGCCAGGATCCTGCTTCTAGGCATAATTGCCACATCAATTTTTTTCTTTTCCAATAGTAGTAACCATGGTCCACCCCTTTCATTCCTTATCAGTCTATCTATGCCCATAAACTTAAATATGTGCTCTGGAGTTTCCATAATATGTTTAGCCACTGCATTGTTTGTATTTGCTTTCCTTATACTATACAGGTGTTCATAAATTCTTTCCCTCAATCTCCTATCCATTTTGCCTACATAGTATCCTAAGCAGACGGTGCATTGTGCCAAATAAATTACTTGCTTTGTCTATTATGTATTCTCTCTGAACGCCTTGGTAGGGGTGGTAATTAGGATGTTCAGACTGTTGTGGTGGCAATGGGGGGAATTCCTCCCTCTCATCATTTGGTTCACCTCTTCCAGTTACACCAACCACCACCTCATCACATATACTTTGATCATTCTCACCCCAATTCCTTAGCTGATGTCTTAGCTCCATACCCTGGGATCTAGAGGGCTTAGTGTATGCAACCTCATTGGGGGTTAATTATGGGAAGAGTTTTATTACAACATATTTTGAGGGGGCATGTTCACTTAGAAGAATCCTAAATACAAACTGGCAGTTACTTAGAGACAATATCATACTTAGGATAAAACTGGACTCAGTCCATAATATTGTGCATAGGAGGGATAAAAATATTAAAATGATTTTGGAAGCAATGAATAATAATAGGGGGATGAAACTGGAACAAAAAGAGACCATTAAATGTGGGAGATGCCATTACTACAAATATTTGCATGAAGGAACACTGTTTCAAATTAAGGATAAACAGTATAGGGTCAATGAAAATGTTAGTTTTGAAACAAAGCAAGTAATTTACTTGGCACAATGCACCCTCTGCCCAGGATACTATGTAGGTAAAATTGGATAGGAGATTGAGAGAAAGAATTTATAAACACCTATATAGTATCAGGAAAGTGAATACAAACAATGCACTGTCTAAACACATTATGGAAAATCCAGAGCACACATTTAAGTTTATGGGGATAGACAGACTGATAAGGAATGAAAGGGGTGGACCATGGTCACTGCTATTGGAAAAGAAAGAATTGATGCAGCAATTATGCCTAGAAGCAGGATCCTGGCCAGGTTTAAATGAAAATATATCCATCGTGTGTATCCTAAAGCTAAAGGCACTGGAAAGGTGATGGCGATGGATATTATATATTGCAATTTACTTTGTGGTATGATTTTTTTATCTGAGACAAGCCTCGGGATTCAGTAAGCTTCCATGCAGGAATATCTTATTCCTGCATGTTAACAACTATTTAAGAGCAGCATGGCAGCGCAACATGCATAGTTATAAAGGCGTACAATGAGCGAGAACACTCATAGGGGGTTGTAGGGTTGCCAGCTTTTCAAATGCCCAAAGTGGGACATTTGTGGTACAAATGTCAGATATGGCAGGCTGAAACATACCCACGGCCAGTACAAAGGACAGAACTTCACATCTTTGCCTAAATAAAAGCTTATTCTTGTAGCATTTTAGTTTCTTATTCTGTTTCTTATAACATGTAGGTGTTTCAGATACAGAATAACTGTTTTATGCAACTATTACATAATATATATGAAATACTTCATGTTGCAGGACAAAACACACCCACAGCCATTGCAAGGGTCAAAACCCCACTTCCCAGGAAAACCCTATGCTGATAGCAACTGAAACATGCTAGGATGTCTGTCAAATGTGCAGATGCATGCAGAAATCCACAGCACTAAGTGAAACCTGCCCCTTCCTAGAGAAAATAACACTAGAATTTTTTTTATCAAACAGATTAAATTTAACCATAGCTGGGTGGGTTTTCCCATTGCTTAGCTACGCATACTGTAGCTTAAATAGCACAAGAAGGTAAATAGCAAGATACATTTAGTAAAAGCAGCACTGTAATAGTGTAGTGGTCGCAGCATTTGCTTTGTGAGCAGTCATTCCCGGTTTGATTCTCAATGTAGTAAGTTCAATTTTCCATGTGAAAGCAATTTATGAACATTTTGTTTGCTGTATAACCTACTAAATAACATATATTTGTGAACTGGAGTACTGCATTAAGTGCAGATGTGAGGTGTCATTGTAATAATGTGGTAATATCCACAGATGAACGCAAGTGCCCCATACAGTATATGTATACATGAATCAGGGATACTAAACAAAGTTATAATGTGCAGTGAATGATAAATCCATGCCATGCAGCAAATTGTGTAAAAAATGTATAAAGTGTCCAAATCTACCACTTTTGGAAGACCCATGTTTCATTTCTTTCTAAATTAGTGCAGAAGTAAGCAGGAGTAAGCACTTTTAAGCAGCAGTAAGCGGGTTTAAGCCTGTTTGCACAGGGGTAAGCAATGCCTACACAGGTTAAGCAGTTTAGAGGCTAAGTGTAAGAATATTTAACCGGAGGTTAGCATTGCTCAAACTAGCGCAAACCTACTTACAACTCCTTAAAAGTGCCTTAATCACTCTGTATCCAACAGTCCCTGTTCTACCCAGCAACAAAATAAATGTCCCCTGCAAGTCTTGAAACCAGAACCCTGTACACTATAGTCACAGCAGTTAACCAGTAAACCATCACAGCTATACATAAAATTGAGGTCTACCCAAACAGATCTTCACTACAGCAAAATCACATTTTATATGTGAAAGGAATCTATAAAGAGTTTTATGTTGTATAACCTACTAAATAACATATATATGTGAACTGGAGTACTGCATTAAGTCCAGATGTGAGGTGTCATTGTAATAAAGTGGTGAAATCCCCCAATAAACACAAGTACCCCATACAGTGTACGTACACATGAATGAATGAATGATAAATCAATGCCAAGCAGCAAATAGTGTGCACATTTAAAAATAAGCAATGCTAAGCATTGCATGCCTTTGCTTACAAGGTGTAAGCAATGCGTAGCCCAGCTAAATTGATTTGCCCATTGGTATGCCCCTTTAAGCAATGCCAACCTTAGGTAAGCAAGTTTACCCATAGCTTAGCATTTTTAAAACTATCCAATCACGGCAAAGTGTGGGAAATCGGCCCTATTTAAACCCCACAGGTGGGAATACATCTCATAACTGGTTGCAGCATCCTCCTGTATGCACAATGGCTGGTGTCGGGGAAGGATCGTGCTTCCGAGTGCAGTGCTGCGGCATCCAGGAGTCCAAGGTCATGGCAGGACTCCTGGTTAAAGACCATGAAGTGAGACTGCTGCTAGGCCAGTACCAGGGTTCCCAATATAAAGTGGAAGCCTGGAACCATCTTGCCCATGACCTCAAACTGGTGAGCAGGTCAGGCATCACTATGCTGACCTGAAATGGAGGAAGAGGGAACTCTTGGATCAGTGGATCCAAGAAGCTAGGCAGGGTGATGTCCCAGCAATGTGTAAGTACTCATTCTACTAACTGTTTAATAATTGCCAGGTCATGTATATTATGGATAGGTATGGTTAAATATGCCTCTTATGTCTCTGACAGTGGCAGCAAAGCGGGCTATGAATCAGGAAGCCCATACATGTAGGCTGCAGAGGCTGCATCACGAGGCAGGTTAGTAATAATCTTGCAAGTACTGTCAAAAGAAATAAATCTAAAAGTAGTAAAAAGTTAATTGCCAGTATAAAACCTGTATTGCGTATGGGATGTACTGAATAAACCAGATAATATGGCAGGAAGAGTCTCATATAGGTTGTATGTAAATAAAAGGGTAACAGCCTGGCAATATAGGTCTAACTCCTGGACTGCTTGTGTTTACTCTGGTATCATATGGTAATGTAGTGTTGCATTTTCTTAATAGTACTGTTGTATTAAGCACTGTTACCCACACTGTGCTACATAAATAAAATGTGTAGGAATGTCTGTATACGACTGCTGTAATCACAAGGTCATATTGTACAACTGAGGGAGACTTAGACAGAAAACAGTGAAAAGGTACACAACAAAATCTACATACCAACTTAAACTGTTATATTTTTAGCACACACAGCCATGGTTCGAATCCTGGAAGTGGTAGTAAGCTGTATGCAGAACTATACCCCTCAACTGTACAGATTTTGTCAGAAAGTTCAGATAATTGGCTTAAATTTCCTGCTGTCACCCTGTTCCCCTGGCAAATCAGTGGGATGATCCCAGAAGTTTAGGCAGCAAATAATGACATACAACTGATTGTCAGACATCATAACTGTCAGAAATATATCTATAAGAATAAACCTGTCACTCTAGCAACTCACCAAAATGTTATGAGAGTAATATGCAAAGTATGACCCATCTCTACCCCCATGTTGTGAAGCTCTGACCAGAGTGCATGCAGTAACAGAGTGAGATATATGTGCATAATAACGTGTAATCAGGTAATATGTGTGGCAACATTCAGGTAGTGTTAACAAAAATTCCCTCCACAGGTCTGTCAGATAAGAATATTGTGCCTGAAAATAAAATATTGAAATCCTGGACTTGTACTGTTTAGTCTGGTATTGTATGGCATTGTTAGTGTTGCAGTTTCTCTGAATAATAATGTATTACTCATCACTGTCACCCACACTGAAATACATAATAAAACTGTCTAGGAATCCCTCTATAAGACTGTTGTAATTACAAGGTCAGATTGTAAAACCAAGGGAGACTTACAGACAGAAATCAGTGAAGAGATACACAGGAATATCTAAATAGCACACTTAACTGTAATGTACACTGTTGTATTTTTAGCAGACACAGCCATGATTCATATCCTGGGAGTGGTAGTAAGCTGTATGCAGAATCATACCCCTCAACTGTACAGATTTGTTCAGAATGTCCAGATAATTGGCCCATATCCGCTGCCTGTTACCCTGTCCCCCTGGCAAATCAGTGTGATGATCTCTGATATTTAGGCAGCTTTTAATGACATATAACTGACTGTCAGACCTGTAAATATTCAGAAAATATATATGAAAACAAACCCGTCATTGTAGCAACTCACCAAATGTTTATGAGGACAATTGTCAAAATATGTCCCAGTTCCACCTGCATGTTGTCAAGCCTTGACCAGAGTGTGTGCAATAAGAGATTGAGATGTATGTGCATAACATTAACCTGGAATCTGGGAATATGCCTAGAAACAGTCAGGTAGTGTTAACAAACCATTACCTCCAGAGGTATACCAGGTAAGAGGTGTATACTGCAGGTAAAGCACAGTTCACATATATAGTTGTCTACAAACATACCACTGTCGAATCTAAGGCCATAGGGTAGTGTAATAATACCTGTAGGTACAGATTACAGCAGTGACTAAGAAAGTAGTGAGAACTACAGGGATATACAAGTTGTTAATTGACATCTCCCCACCCCCCACCATATCTGCAACAATAATCTAAATACACAACTCAATGGGTATGTGTACAATTAAAAATACTGTTGGGACATATGTCCTATTGTTTGATAAATATTGAAATGTGTTTCTATGCATGTGCCATGTTGAATTACTCCCACATTGGTGGAATGCTGCCATCAATGTAACCTGAATGCTGTTGTAATGTCCACTGTGGTTCCATATATGCATGTGTTCTGTTTGCTATGCAACTGTTCCATATCTGGTGTTTTGGGTTAATGGGAATATCTATGCATGCTGCTATACCTAATCCTGGAATGTGTTGACTATTAATAACCCACATATGTTTTAAAATTGCAACACCGTAGCACGTTTGAGAAGGCCAGTCCCAGCGGACCCACCTCTCCCACCTCATCTGGCCGTGGCACTGGGCACGAGAACATGTGGGGCCCACACCAGGACCTCCTCGTCTGCTGGTCCTGCACCACCTTTGGATGGAACCACCTCAGGGGATGGGGCTCACCCCCCCGGGAGTGGGCGCGGACAGGAAACTGTCACCCATAGTCAGGTCTGGGACCTGGTGTGTAGTGAGCTCCACAGGGAGTTTGGAGATCAGCTACACCAGTTCTGCCCTTCCTGCACAGCCCCCAGCACAGCCACCTTTGGGGCCATGAAGGTGCAGTGGTGATTGCCCATGGTTGGGGACCTCAGTCCCACTGTTTCCATTTGGGGGCTCATGGGTTTCCAACTTCCAAACACCCCTCCCCATTCAAGGTGTTTACCCCCCACATGTGTCATACACTGCCCCTGTATGCTGTCTTGTCTGTCTTGTCTGTCATCCTATCCAACCTACCTTCCCGAATATACCTACTATCCTTCCCCAACATCCCACTCTCACCTTAGAATAAGATAATAAGGGGAATCTGTCGCCAAAAAAAATCTCACCCCATACATAGCTGTCCATTTTGCATGTTTGTCCACTGGACACATGTAATCTGGTCTACACAACATATTATTGTTGGCATCACCCCTCTCAGGGGTTTGAGTGCCCAAATCTACCTCCAAATCAGTGTATATGCACAGCTGTTGTTATAGAAGAAATGGACAGCTATGGACCTTCCCTACACCCTTCCTGCACATCCCTAGCTATTTTCCCTACTGTCTTTCCCTCTTTGTGCCCCTTTTTCACCACTTTCCAATCACCCCTTTTTCTTTTCTTTTAAAGAAATTAGTGCGAGGTAAGCAAGAATAAGCACTTTTAAGCAGCAGTAAGCAGATTTAATCCTGTTTGCACATGGGTAAGCAATGCGCACGCAGAATAAGCAATTTTGAAGCTAACTCTCTGTAAGCATATTTAACCAGAAGTTAGCATTACTTACCATCATGCAAACCTGCTTACAACTGCTTAAAAGTGCCTTAATCACTCTGTATAAAACAGTCCTTGTTCTGCCCAGCAACATAGGTTCATAGGTTGGTACTAGGCTATCAGCCCTAGGGCCTATACAACCCTAGCCATAACAATTCCCTGGCTATTTCTTCCCACACTATTTACTTCCCTGGACCCCTGTCTAGCAGGGTGACTGACTTGATCCCCGGGGTGAATTTCCTTTCTCCCATACAATCGTCAAGGTTCCTTTTGAAGAGGGCCAAAGAGGCACTCTGCTTGACATGTATGGGCAATCTATTCCAGAGTCTGGGGAGTCTCTGGGTCAGAAACCTATCCCTCCAGCATGTTTTGTTTATTGTGATGGCAAGGTTTAGATCCCTGGAGCGTGTGGCTCTGAGGGATTGGGATTTCTTTAAGTGTAGCATGCCCAACAGCTCTGGGTTTGACATGGCCTTGCATGTTAAGCAGAGATCGCCTCTGAGTAAACGATATGTGACAGAGTATAGCTGGAGTTTTTTAAGGCAGTCAGCATAGGGCATCTGCTTTAGGTCTAGGATTCTTTTAGTGAGGTATTTCTGTGGCCTTTACAGTTGTTGCAGAGGTCTTGAGAGGTACATATCAAATGGAACGTTGTATTCTATAAAGGGTCTAATGAGGGATGAGTACAGTGGGACAATGACCTCCTTTTTTCTGGATGAAAAGCCCTTAGTGATGAGGTGTACCACATAGAAGGATTTCCTGACTGTTGTGGCGATGTGGTTATTGAAGGTGAGACCACTGTCCACATGGGTCCCTAAGTCTCTTATCACACTTTCGGTGTTTGTGTACTGCCACCTATATGGTAATTCATAGGTACATGTTTTATCCCAAAGGGGATAACTATGCATTTCTTGGCATTGAGCTTGAGCCCATGGCTCTGCCACCAAGCATCTGTTTCTGTAAGGCCCTTTTGTATAGTATCCAGATCATTTGGGGAATCAGTAATGGCTCGCAGTTTGCAGTCATCTGCGAACTTTGTTAGCCAGTCCCTTAGTGTTGGCCTGTACTTCAGAGAAGTCGATGCCAAACAAGAGCGGTCCCAGGACTAAATCCTGAGGTACTCCACTTGTCACTTGTCTGGAGCTGGATTTGGAGTCAGCTACTTTTACAGTGTGGGTTCTATCAGTAAGCCAGTTAACAACCCATTGGGTGACGTAGGGATTAATGCCCAGCTTAGTAAGTTTAGCTATGATTCCAGAGTGGGGGATGGTGTCAAAGGCATTGACAAGGTCTAGATAGGCTGTGTGAACCACCTTACCCTTGTCCATGCCTCTGGAGACTGATTCAAAGAAGTCAATCAGGTTCAGGAGACAGGAGCGGCCCTTCATGAACCCAAACTGGGTGGGGTCCAGTGTTTGAAGGTTGCCAGTGTCTTTGTTTATCAGTTCCATGATAATACGCTCCATGGCCTTGCAGATAAGGCTTGTCAGACTGATGGGACAGTATTTTCCGGGATCCAAGGTGGATCCCCCCTTGTGGACTGGGATAACTGTAGCTCTGCGCCCCTCAGCAGGCACGAAACCTGAGGTGAGGCTATGATTAAACATGACACTTAGGTGAGGTACCAGTTCATATTGTAGTTCATGTAGTACACAGCCCGGGATGTCATCTGGTCCCATGGATGCTGTATTCTTAGCTTTGGAAGGTGCGTTTTTTTACCTGTGTGGCCGTTATTACCGGAATTTGGCAATCTTCCGCTATTGAGATGGGCCATTTAGGGGGTGAGAGGGGGGTGAAGTTGGCACTGAATCGATCTGCCAGGATATTGGCAATATCCTTGGGATCAGTATATTTAATGCCATTCTGTTTTAGCTCAGAGCAGATCTGAGCATTGACATTTAGATTCTTGACATAGTTATAGAATGCCTTGTGATTGTCTTTGAAATCTTTGGCAATTTTATTTTCATAACTAGCTTTGGAGGATGTTATGAGGGATCTCAGTTTCTTACTGAGGCTGGTAAGGGAGTTTTTTGCATCCTGGGATTTTCCTCTTTTCTGCAACAGTTTCTTCCTTTTGTTGTAAAGTTTGTTTATGGCAGGGGACCACCAGATTGGCTTCCTTTTTTGGGTGAGAGCATCCTGATTCTATTTGGGATGGCATGATTCATGCATGAGTGGATGTGCTTGTACAGTGCCTTAGTGTAGTATTTAGCAGTTGAACTTTCAGTTCCCGTCTGCATGGGTGTCATGAAGTTTGTCACTTCTGAATTGAGTAGCATGAAGTTGGCTTAGGAGAAGTTTTTTATGGAGGTTTTCTTACTGGGGGGTGGGGGTGGGATGTGGATGTTAAGGGTGATTAGCTTATGGTCAGACCTGACTAACGAGGGGGTGAACATAGGTGTGGAGCATCGATTTCCCATGTTGGTAATGACCAGGTCTAGGATATTGGAACCCTGGTGGGACTATGGATTAGTTGATCCAGGGCATTGGAATTTATGAATTCCAAGAACCGTTGGGCAAAGGTGTTGGTATACATGTAGTTTTCCCAGTTAATGGCAGGGTAGTTAATATCATCCAGTATTAGGGTGTTTGGTTCTATCTTAATATTTTTCAGTATGTTTAGAAAGGTGTAGTGAGAATCTTGGGGCATGGTGGGGGATCTGTAGTAAGCTACAATTTGGATTTTGTCTTATCTAGTGTTAGTTGCACCTGGAGAATTTCAGATGCATTGTGTTGGGCAACTAGCCTGGTGGTGTGAATATCTTTTGTGAATATAGACACTCCTCCACCTTTAGTGTTTCAGTCCTGGTTTGGTGGCCAAAAAGTGTGGTAAGAGTTGTAGCCTGGTATTGCAGGGGTGCTCTCTGGAGCCTTGAACCAGGTCTCAGTTACTGCACAGATATCGATGTTCTCCATTTTAGGAGTGACTCGAGAGAGTGCATTTTGAGGTTTAGACTTCTAGCATTGAGTATCATTACCTTTAGATTTTGCATGCTTGTACCTGTTATGGTGGTGGTTTTGTCCTTTGAACTTTGTCTAAAAAAGGCACTATAGGGGTGGCAAGATCCTTAGCCAGTAACCTGAATGCCAGGGGTGACGGGTACAGACCATCTCTGACAAAGCATCGTGGTCTGTCAATCATGTCATCCCAGGCAGACAGATACTGGATCCCCTTTGAATGACACCAGAAGCATAGCCAATTGTTGAAGTCAATCATTTTGTCCTTATATTGTGGTATAATTCTGGGTGAAGGCAGGATGCTACTCAGGGCTAGGGTCATACCTGCCTGGGCCACATGATCCGAGAGCTCTTCCATGTCTCTTTTCATGGTAGTTTTGTGAGCTATGTGACACTTTGGTTGTGATTGGTGTTTGTTTGTTTTCAGCTTCAGAGGTCCTTGTTGCTTGGGCAGGTTGCAGTTAAGGACCTCTGCATATGTCTATGTGTTGCTTGAGGTGTAGTGTGGGTGTTAACCTTCTCCTCTTGACTGTCTAGCACAATCTTGGGTGGAGAGAGCTTTCCTTCCATTTTGGCTATGTAAGTGCACCTCTCTCAGGGTGTAGTATTGGGTGGTAGGAGGAGAGGGTTGTCTGTGTACATGAGGCAATTGCTGCATTGCCCCAGTATGCCCAGATTCACCAGGTGGACAGGAGAAATCACCGGAAGCTGACCCTTGGACATGCCTGGTTTGATGCTTTTTTTTTTTGTAAAGTACAGGAGCTGTTTTCCTTTACCGTAGCAAGGTACTTTGCAGTTATAGGCTGTTTAGTGCCTACAATTAATTTCTCCTTATTAAGAAGAAGAGTTGAGTGCTTGTATCAGTTTAAGGCTTCCTAGTGCTTTCCAGCATGTATTAGAGCAAGTGCTAGTCACAGGGGTGCTTAAAGGTAAGATGAAAAAAAATGCACACTGCAGTGTGCACTAGAGAAGTTAGATGTGAAAGTAGGTAACTTAAGTTTTACCTGTTTAAAAAGTTAAGGTTTAGTGGAGAGTTACTATTTTTAAAACAGCAAGATGGATTGAAAGGGGTGGTCACTTTTGTATTCTGGTACTATGGAATACAGTAGGATGGCCAATAAATTTAAATAGTCGAAGGGGAGGGATTTCAAAAATGATGGTTTTGTGATTACTCACACAAGCCAGTGAAAGCAGTGAGGAAATTAGATATATGGTCAGATTAACATAAGAGGCAGGCAGCTAAAAAGACAGTGGTATTTAACAAGACAACTGTAACTGGGTGGGAGGTTGGGAAAAAAATCTGCCTGACTCAGAAGAGACAGAGCTGTGGTCTCTTTTGAAGTTTTAATATGCATTTAAAGCAGAATACAAGTAGAGGGTAAAGAAAACAAACCACAGTATTCAAAATATAAAAAGGCAATAAAGTAATACAAAATACAACAAATAAAAGCAAACTAACCTTTCCTTCACAGCAAAGTGTAGCAGAATCAGGACCCTGCATTCCATAGCCAAAGTGATTTACACTAAGCCATGTCAAATAAAAATAACACTGATGTTTTCTCAAACATATCATCCAGCACAGTCATTCAACAGTAGAGGAAATGTATTTATATATGTAGATATATAGATAGATAGATAGATAGATATATACACATCTATATATATGTCTACATATTTATGTCTACATATATATGTGTATATATATATATATATATATATATATATATATATATATATATATATAGCAATATATACATATGTAAACAGATATATATATATATATATATATATATATATATATATATATATATATATATATATAAAAACACAACAAATACATATAAAAACACAACAAATACATATATAACTAAAAGCACATTAATGGGGGTGAGAGAGCCCAATTTAAGCACCTCTTGTAATTATTGATATCATCCCCTCCTCCAGAGCCAAACAGATCTGACTTGCAACACAACACCAACACTTGCAAGTCTCATACCAAGGACCCTACACAACATAGCCACAAGAGGGTAACAGTAATCAATTTCACCTGTACGATGGCAGGATGGTATCAATAAGATATCATGCAGAACAGTCTGTCTGCCATAGGGAATGTATAGTGTGGAAGCAGTAAACATTCCAATGATATATACACACACACACATATATGCAGATACATACATA